>NC_056744.1:891013479-891243479 GCF_019279795.1 Protopterus annectens | reverse complement strand
CACTAGCAATTATTATTTTTGATGCCTGTGCTAACCTATAATTTCCATCTTGTCTGGGGGATGAAGCTTTGGACGGGAAGAAGTATACTTGTAGGAACGTTAAAGTATCAGGTACCACTCCTCATTCTGGTAACATCAGACTGAAACTGCTTCCCTCCCTTTTTCCCTCCTCCTGCCTTGCACATTATTTACGTGTGCACCCTGTTATTTGTACACCTCCTCTCTATATAGCACTAGCTGATTGCCCTTTTATCCTCTCCCTCTGATAACAGCACAGTGTTTCATTTTATAATGATATCTGCATTATATGTTCCTGTTTCTCTTCAGCTTACTAACTCCCATTTTAACTTCCCCTGTTAACCATATTCACATTTTACTATTTCAACAAATGTACGTCTTCAAACACCAGAGTTATAAAGAGTGGCAAGTATTAAATGTACATCAAAGTACATGTTGCATGCCGGTTTCTTTGCGATAATCTATTATCAATCTTGTTTTATTACGTGATTACCAGATACATTTGCTTGCTAACACTATTTCTTCACTATTGCATAGAGCAGGTATTATTGTCAATATAATTATGTAATCCTTTGCTACCTGACACATGCTGGCTCTCTAGAACTGCTCTGCCTTGTAAATTGCACCTTATTTTAGCCCGCATTTAGTCAGATTTAAACACTGATAGCACACCTTTCAATGTGTTGTACTTTCAGCTACAGATAGCACCTGCAGGGATGCATTAGAATGAACTATATTAAATCTACCAGTCCACTTCTATTAGAGCATCTCTCAGGAGTTTCAAGCTAAATTACCTGGTCAAGAGTTGTTTCATGCTTTTGAACTGTAGGATTAGCTAACAAACATTTGTTTTACCTCATAAGTTCATAGGTTGGTACTAGGCTATTGGCCCTAGGGCCTATACAAGCCTAGCCATAACAACTCCCTGGATATTTCTTCCCACAATATTTACTTTCCTGGACCCCTGTCTAGCAGGGCGACTGACGTGATCCCCACAGTGAATTTCCTATCTCCCATTCAATCGTCAAGGTTCCTTTTGAAGAGGGCCAAGGAGCCGCTCTGCTTGATATGTATGGGCAGTCTATTCCAGAGTATGGGGAGTCTCTGGGTCAGGAACCTATCCCTCCAGCATGTTTTGTTCATTCTGATGACAAGGTTTAGATCCCTGGAGCGTGTGGCTCTGAGGGATTGGGATTTCTTTAAGTGGAGCATGTCCAACAGCTCAGGGTTTGACATGGCCTTGTATGTTAAGTAGAGCTCGCCTCTGAGTAGACGATATGCGACAGAGTATAGCTGGAGTTTTTTTAGATGGTCAGCATAGGGCATCTGCTTTAGGCCTGTGATTCTTTTAGTGAGGTATTTCTGTGGCCTTTCCAGCTGTTGCAGATGTCTTGTGAGGTACATACCAAATGGAGCGTTGTACTCTGTAATGGGTCTAATTAGGCATGAGTACAGTGAGATAATGACCTCCTTTTTTCAGGATGAAAATTAAATGAGTTGTCCTACCTCGGGGTCATTCAATTTGGACTATTCATACCACCATGTTGATTGATTCTGGTGACTCAGAAGTGAGAATTTCATATAATTAAGTCTCTGTACCTCATCAACTACATGCCTTGTCCATCTGAACTTGGGGTAAGCAGCCATATACTCCACAACCAAAAAAACTGCTTGTTAGCTTCTACAGCTCTTTAGTGAAATTATTTCAACCATCTGTCTATCAAGCAGAAGGAATTTTGATTCCATACTTTGCTTTGAAGAAGCAGCTTATCATTTTCACAAGGAAATTTCACCAATCATTCTACTCTGACACAGTTTATTGGACTTTCTAGGAATACAAGGTGTCATTCTCCTACTTTGGAGACAATAGAAGAGTCTTCATGGGTTCTGTCCAAGCAGCTTTATTTCATACAAACACATCACTATAGAAGTTTACCGACTTTAGCTTAGGTAACTTATATACAAACTAACAACTGCGATCATGCATGCTGTCACTATGGCTGCTCTTACTCTTACCAGGTAAGATCTTGGCCTTGCACAGATGCCTGTAATCTGTCCAATTTAATCAAAACCTTTTGTTGTCTGGATTCAAACCATCTCTCCTTCCCTCAATGGAAGAAGTAATCTGCTCGATCTGTCATAACTAGATTTCTGGATATTACACTTCTTAACCAGTTGAGCCTTGATGGTTTTATTGTTCTTAGGTTGAGGCTTCAATAAACTGGAAGTAATGGGTAATGTAGTTCTAGTTTGCCTGGAAAGTAGTCTTAGAGCAGGTGAGCCAAGAATATCGTCATTGGGTATGTTTCTGAGATTAATCAAATTCAAGAACACATCGGTATTGTCACGCTTTGACCTTTCAAGTAACTGCTTTGCACTCTGTACTGCACTTTCAGCTATACCATTTGACTGAGGATATTCAGGACTACTAGTGACATGTACAAAATCCCACTCTTTTGCAAATTTCTGAAACAAATGGCTAGTAAATTGAGTACCATTGTCAGACAAAACTTTGCATGAACTACCATGAACTGAGAAATGACATTTCAACTTACTAATAACAGCACTGGATATTAGGTTAGGTGGTAGATCAATCTCAAACAAATTCGAATAAGAGTCTACCAAAACCAAGTAGTGTTGATTGTTCCACTCAAAGATATCAGCTGCAACTGTTGACTTTATCAATGTTGTTTTGGTAATGACGGCCAAAATACTAATTCTCTCACTCTTCTCTTAGTGGATGCAGATCCTGGGTAACCATGATGCAAAATCTGGATATATTCTTGTTGTAAGGAAGCAGAAACAACAATTGTAGGACCTTTGAAAATAATTCCAGCTTCCATCAACAATTTATCTCTATAAGGAAAATAGGTTTGCACTTCAGGTGGTACACTAAATTGCTTTGATGGCCATCCAGCATTAATGTAGTGATTCAGCTTCTGCAAAATTCGATCAGTCTATGATCTCTCAACTCATCAAGTCTAGTGCTAAAAAAATTATGCACTGACATTACATCAAAGTCAAAACTCTCTGCATGAAGCTGTTCTGTCGTATTTCTGGGTGATCTGCATAAGGTATCAGCCAGATAGAGCAATTTGCCTTTCGTGTACACCATTCTGAAATTGTACTTTTGCAATTTGAGCATCATTCTTTGTAATATTGCTAGAATGGAATGCATAAGCTTCTTTAAAATAGTAACTAGAGGTTGTTGGTCAGATTCAATCTGAATCGCTCGACCATAAATATAATCATAAAACTTGAAACATACAAATACTATTGCCAAAAGCTCCTTCTCAATCTGAGCATACTGCATCTCATTTTGTGTTAGTGTTCTAGATGCATATGCTGGTCTGCCCTCTTGAAGTATAACTGCACCAATACCAAATTATGAAGCATCACAGGAAAGAGTAACTAGTTTGTTCACATCATAGTATCTTAGGGTAGGTGGGGTGGCAATTTTCTGCTTAAGGTTTTCAAATGCCTTCTGGTTCTGATCCAATCATGGCCATACAACATTTTTGCACATTAGCTCTCTTAAAGGTGCTATCAACTCACTGAAGTCTGGTTGACCATGCCTAGAAAACATTGTAGAGTTTGTACATTATCTGGTGCTGACATCTCAAGAATAGCAGCTTGCTTGGTCGGATCTCATCCCAAGCCTGTACTCGTGAACAAATGACCTATGTAGGTAACTTTTGGAAGTCTGAATTTGCACTTCAGAGGCTTCAGCGTCAAGTTTACTTCCCAAGCCTGTACTCGTGAACAAATGACCTATGTAGGTAACTTTTGGAAGTCTGAATTTGCACTTCAGAGGCTTCAGCATCAAGTTTACTTCACATGTTCTATCTAGAATTTTCTTGAGGTTTTTGTCATGCTCTGCTTTACTATTGCCTCCAACCAATAAATCATCTACGATTATGGCACAAGGATAACCCCAAAAAGTTGCTCCATTGCATGCTGAAAGACTTCACTTGTAGGTTCATAGGTTGGTACTAGGCTATCAGCCCTAGGGCCTATACAAGCCAAGCCATAACAATTCCCTGGCTATTTCTTCCCACAATATTTACTTCCCTGGACCCCTTTCTAGCAGGGTGACTGATGTGATCCCCGGGGTGAATTTCCTATCTCCCATCCAATCATCAAGGTTCCTTTTGAAGAGGGCCAAGGAGGCACTCTGCTTGACATGTATGGGCAGTCTATTCCAGAGTCTGGGGAGTCTCTGGGTCAGGAACCTATCCCTCCAGCATGCGTTGTTCATTGTGATGACAAGGTTTAGATCCCTGGAGCATATGGCTCTGAGGGATTGGGATTTCTTTAAGTGGAGCATGTCCAACAGCTCTGGGTTTGACATGGCCTTGTATGTTAAGCAAAGATCACCTCTGAGTAGACGATATGCAAAAGAGTATAGCTGGAGTTTTTTTAGACGGTCAGCATAGGGCATCTGCTTTAGGCCTGTGATACTTTTAGTGAGGTATTTCTGTGGCCTTTCCAGCTGTTGCAGATGTCTTGTGAGGTACATACCAAATGGGGCATTGTACTCTGTAATGGGTCTAATTAGGCATGAGTACAGTGGGATAATGACCTCCTTTTTTCAGGATGAAAATTAAATGAGTTGTCCTACCGCAGGGTCATTGAATTTGGACTATTCATACCACCATGTTGATTGATTCTGGTGACTCAGAAGTGAGAATTTCATATAATTAAGTGTCTGTACCTCATCAACTACATGCCTTGTCCATCTGAACTTGGGGTAAGCAGCCATATACTCCACAACCAAAAAAAAAACTGCTTGTTAGCTTCTACAGCTCTTTAGTGAAATTATTTCAACCATCTGTCTACCAAGCAGAAGGAATTTTGCTTCCATCTTTTGCTTTGAAGAAGCAGCTTATCATTTTCACAAGGAAATTTCACCAATCATTCTACTCTGACACAGTTTATTGGACTTTCTAGGAATACAAGGTGTTATTCTCCTACTTTGGAGACAATAGAAGAGTCTTCATGGGTTCTGTCCAAGCAGCTTTATTTCATACAAACACATCACTATAGAAGTTTACCGACTTTAACTTAGGTAACTTATATACAAACTAACAACTGCGATCATGCATGCTGTCACTCTGGCTGCTCTTACTCTTGCCAGGTAAGATCTTGGCCTTGCACAGATGCCTGTAATCTGTCCAATTTGATCAAAACCTTTCGTTGTCCGGATTCAAACCATCTCTCCTTCCCTCAATGGAAGAAGTAATCTACTCGATCTGTCATAACTAGATTTCTGGATATTACACTTCTTAACCAGTTGAGCCTTGATGGTTTTATTGTTCTTAGGTTGAGGCTTCAATAAACTGGAAGTAATGGGTAATGTAGTTCTAGTTTGCCTGGAAAGTAGTCTTAGAGTAGGTGAGCCAAGAATATCGTCATTGGGTATGTTTCTGAGATTAATCAAATTCAAGAACACATCGGTATTGTCACGCTTTGACCTTTCAAGTAACTGCTTTGCACTCTGTACTGCACTTTCAGCTATACCATTTGACTGAGGATATTCAGGACTACTAGTGACATGTACAAAATCCCACTCTTTTGCAAATTTCTGAAACAAATGGCTAGTAAATTGAGTACCATTGTCAGATAGAACTTCGCGTGAACTACCATGAAATGAGAAATGGCATTTCAACTTACTAATAACAGCACTGGATATTAGGTTAGGTGGTAGATCAATCTCAAACAAATTTGAATAAGAGTCTACCAAAACCAAGTAGTGTTGATTGTTCCACTCAAAGATATCAGCTGCAACTGTTGACTTTATCAATGTTGTTTTGGTAATAATGGCCAAAATACTAATTCTTGTAAGCAAAAAAATCCCAGCAACCTTGGATCCTGGTAAAATGATTTTATTGTAGAATAATTAAAATAAAATAAAACAACCTTGACCATCAAAGATTCCTTGTTGTACTAAGCGCTTTCTCCCTCTAAAAATAAACGGGCATCCTCAGAGTACAAAAACCAATTCTCAGTCCATCCCTTAAATACTGAATTTGAAAATGAATAATTGGATAATTAGATCAGTTTAAAATTAATTAGTTAATTAACAACAAGAGAAGTAATAAACCTTAATCTGTATTACACACATAGAAAAAACTGTTGCAGAGGTATCAGACAAAAAAACAGCAGATAAAAAGCAGCAGATAAAAGAAGCAAGGCAGTGTTAGAACAATAGTATGCTCAAGGAAAAAGTTTAAAATTCTTAAATAAATGATAATAAATATATTACTGAATTAACTGTAAATAAATATGTATATGAATATTTAAATATTTAATTGTTAAAATGTTTAATCATCAATTAATTAATCATAAATATCAGATTAAATATAAAAATAAATATAACAATGTATATATATATATGTTGTATATAAAATTGTAAATATAAGTAATAAATTAATAAATTAATCAGTGAATTACATTGTATAATAGAATAGTGTAAAATAGTGTAAAATAGTATACAAAAGCTAAAATACACTTACTTAAAACATCGTGAATGAAAACTGAAATTTTGTAATATAAAAATGTAATGTAAAATGTATCATATAAAATGTGATTTCAACTTGAGTATACTTGATATAGAAATGTGTTCATTGATGCCTGGCCATTGACTCACATTTAGACGTAATTGCCATAGACATTCCTTTGCTTCAAGCATTACTTTCTCATCTCCCCCTTTGTGAACATTATGTGGGATTCTATCTATGACAAAAAACAAAAATCTCTTAAAGTTGTTACATTTAACACTGTGGTTGTAAAGAGCACTTTTTTTATGTTTTTTAATGTCCCTCAAGTGTTCTGTGATGCGTTGTTTTAGCTTCCTAATCGTTTTACCGATATAAAAAGCCGAACAAACAGTACAAGACGCAGCATAAACAACCATGGATGAATTGTAGTTACAATGGCCAGGACAACGAATGGTTTTAGCAAAGTGGGCTATAGTAATAAAAGGACTATCGTAAATGTATCTACAAATGTGACATGCCCCACATCTATTCATCTTAGATTTATTAAAAATGTCTGTTTTACAACTTTTTTCAAAAAGATTTTTCAAATTGTTACCTCTGCTGTATGTCAATTTGGGTTGACTACCCAAAATATCCACAAATACCGCATCACCTTTAATAGTACTAAACCATGTTTCTTGAATTATATTAACTATTTTTTGTGATGTCTCGTTGTAAGGAATAATACAAGTGTCATGTCTTGCCAATGTAGGGTGAAAATCATCAGGACTAGGTAAACCATACTTTATAATAGGTTTGTAACACACTGATCTCTTATGTATGATCTCTTTACTGATTAAAGAAACAAATTTGTGTGGATATCCTCTGGTGAAAAACATATTACTCAAATTTTGCAACTCTTTTAAAAATAGGATATCCTCACTAGTAATTCTCGACAGTCTAACCATCTGTCCCTTAACTAGATTTCTTTTTTGATGGACCAGATGGCAGCTGTCAAAATGCAAAAAAGAGTTGGAATATGTTGTCTTCCTGAAAATGTTGGACTCAAACTGACGGTTGTTCACTGTCAAAACAATATCTAAAAATTCACAATGGTTTGTGAAAATGTGACTGGTGAATTTTAAAAATGTAGTAGTATTGTTTAAGTAATCTATAAAATCAGTAAACTCTTCCTTGGAACCACCCCAAAAAATAAGAATGTCGTCCAAGTAGCTTAGATATAACAGCACCTTAACCCAAAATCTACTGTTGAAAATAAATTCAAATTCCCATTGTGCCAGAACTAAGTTGGCATAAATAGGGGCACATCTAGCTCCCATTGCTACTCCTGTTTTTTGCCTATAGTATTCCTCATTGAAGTATAGGAAATTGTTTTCCAATACTAGCTCCAACATTTCAGTGAGTAACCGATTCTCAGTGGTGCTAGTGTTTCTGTATTTGTTCAAACAACTTTCAAACATTTCTAGTCCTTCACAGTGAGGAATAACTGTGAATAAATTGACCACATCCACAGTTGTCATAATGAACGGGGAATTAAAATCGTAACTCGTCGCAAATTCCCTTACAGAATCTAGGCAATGCCAGGAGTCCTTTAAAATGTAGGGTAATGAATTTAGTATGTTTTTACATTTAAAATCTATATAAGCAGCTAAGGCTTCTGTCTTAGATCCCCTTGCTGACACAATGGGTCTGAATGGTAGATTTGATTGACATTTGTGAATTTTGGGGATCCCAAAAATTGAGGGAATTATAGGAAATTCGACCGAGATGAAGTTAAAAACTTCTTTGTCAATCCTCATATCCATTAAATATTCGCAAAGTAACCAGTCAATTTTTGTGTAAGCCCTGTTTATTTTGTGTTTACTGACTCTGTCATATGTGTCAGTATCATCCAGCAATATACTCATCCTATTATAATAATCTGTACTAAACATGATAACTACCCCACCACCCTTGTCAGGTTTCATAATTCTGTATTTGTCTGAAAATGTAAGTTCCTTTAAACAAAATCTCTCTGCCGTTGTCAAATTATATTTGGTGTTAATTTTGTTAGTTAAAGTCCTCCTTATCTGACTCTCACATAATTTCTCAAATACTTGTATCATGAAATTGGTGGGGGGAATAAATGTACTAGAACATTTAATGGGAAAAACTCTTGAATCCATTGTGGAACTTCCTGTGTTGTGAAAAAACATTTTCAAATTTAACAACCGAGTGTACATTTTGAGGTTCAACAATACTTTCGCTATGTCTAAATTGTAAGTAGGCACAAAGGTAAATCCTTTACTAAAAAGTGATAAGTGTTCTTTGCCAAATTGTTGGTCAGTGAAATTATATAAATTAAGACCACTGAACGAAATAATAGAGCATAAAGAAGGAGTAAAATTATCCACTCTTATATTACTAATCGTAGTAATGTCAAAATTATTGAGTGTTGTTTCAAAAGCTTGCTCAAATACATTAATGTTGTCAAAAATGGGTAATAAACCTTCTTTGTGAATGTTCATATTACTAGTGTCATTATTGGATGGCTCTATTTGTGCCAAGAATTGGCCCTGTAAGAAGGTTGATTGTAAGGTGGGCGTTGATTGTAATTGTAGTAACCCTGTCATTCTCTCAACCTTTCTGACCTCCGTAGAACCGGTGGTTCTAAAAAAACAGAGTGCGCCTCTTCATAACCATTTGTGTTAGGATTATTGTGGGCTCTGTGAAATTGTCCTTCACTACCAGTTAAAATATTCACATTATGTTCATCAGTCACTGTTCTTTTACTATAATGTTTCATGTTTTTGTATTCCTTAAAGTGTACATATACCTTTTTGTTGTTATAATCAAAAGTGTCCCTTTCTATTTTGTGGTTTTTAATGTCAAGACATTTGTTAATAAATCTGTCCATGTCTCTGTATATATCTTCAAATCTAAACTTATTATGCTCAAACAATAGGTCTTGCCTAATACTTCTATCCAATGTACACAGTTTCTCATTTAAAACATTTAACTTCTCGTTGTTGTTACGAATAATCAATCTCAAAATGTCTAAACCTGTTCTGTCAAATATAGTTAACAGCTCATCAAAGTAAGCAGTACCTTCAACAAAACCATGTGGTAACTTAAACACTCGCAGTCCTTTGGGTACTTGGCCCAGTTCGAGTGAGCGTTCCAGAAAGGCATTATCCATTTGTAAGGATTTGAAGGATTTGAGTGTTTTCTCAAATTCAACAAACTGCGAGTTCAGATTGCCCATATCATGCTGTGCAGTGTTCTCCTTTCTGTGCAAGGAAGGAGCGGCTAAGTAAAGCTTTAGTTCAGTCACAGGAAACATAGTTTTTCTACTGGTTCCACGAACCGCACGACTGTACCCGTCCCTAGAGTTCGGAGCCATGTTCAGAGGAGGTGCTGTGGAGTCTGTGTCCCCTGATGTCACCACGCCTCTTGGTGGACTACACGAACGATGTCTAGCTGACGGCATTTCTCTGCTACTGGTATTCGGAGTGGAATGTAAGGTAAGAAGACGTTCCTGTGAGTCCGTAATGACAATCTCCCCTTCGCCGGTTTGTTGGTTAGTCTGCTCTTGTAAAAATTGCATAAGTTTTTGTGTTAGTTCTAAATGTTGTTGTAAAAGCCGGTTCATGGTACTACTGCTGTGTTGATGCTGAATAAACACTGCTTCCTGTTCCTTTTCGAAAGGAAAGGAAAGGAAAGGAACTGTCTCTGTAGTTGAAAAAACGTAAGAAATGAATGAATAGAAATTCAATGCGGGAACAGTAAATGGAAGTTCACCTTGTTCGTTAATTCAACGTATCATTTGATGTCAACAGTGTAATTCAGTTATTAACGCGTAAAACCAAATGTGCAGACAAATAGCACAATACTGTTCTGAAAAGAAAACAACGTTTAAACGATATAAGGGATGACTGTAAAATGCTGTCGATAAATGTTCTTGTTGCTAACTGTTAGATTAGAAAGTCATTCAAACAATGATGTCCCAAACTCATAGATTAGTGAAACAGTCACTGGGTAGATAACAGTGTGCCCGAACAAACTTGCATGATGGTCAAAAAGAAATAATATCCACAACCAGTATTCCAAAGGCTAGCTGAAATAAAGTAGCTGAACCAAATCCAAAACGCCAACAACTTGTAAGCAATAAAATTCCAGCAACCTTGGATCCTGGTAAAACGATTTTATTGTAGAATAGTTAAAATAAAATAACACAATCTTGACCATCAAAGATTCCTTGTTGTACTAAGCGCTTTCTCCCTCTAAAAATAAACGGGCATCCTCAGAGTACAAAAAACAATTCTCAGTCCATCCCTTAAATACTGAATTTGAAAATGAATAATTGGATAATTAGATCAGTTTAAAATTAAATAGTTAATTAACAACAAGAGAAGTAATAAACCTTAATCTGTATTACACACGTAGAAAAAACTGTTGCAGAGGTATCAGACAAAAAAAACAGCAGATAAAAAGCAGCAGATAAAAGAAGCAAGGCAGTGTTAGAACAATAGTATGCTCAAGGAAAAAGTTTAACATTCTTAAATAAATGATAATAAATATATTATTGAATTAACTGTAAATAAATATGTATATGAATATTTAAATATTTAATTGTTAAAATGTTTAATCATCAATTAATTAATCATAAATATCAGATTAAATATAAAAATAAATATAACAATGTATATATATATATATATATATATATATATATATATATATATGTTGTATATAAAATTGTAAATATAAGTAATAAATTAATAAATTAATCAGTGAATTAAATTGTATAATAGAATAGTGTAAAATAGTGTAAAATAGTATAAAAAAAGCTAAAATACACTTACTTAAAACATCATGAATGAAAACTGAAATTTTGTAATATAAAAATGTAATGTAAAATGTATCATATAAAATGTGATTTCAACTTGAGTATACTTGATATAGAAATGTGTTCATTGATGCCTGGCCATTGACTCGCATTTAGACGTAATTGCCATAGACATTCCTTTGCTTCAAGCATTACTTTCTCATCTCCCCCTTTGTGAACATTATGTGGGATTCTGTCTATGACAAAAAACAAAAATCTCTTAAAGTTGTTACATTTAACACTGTGGTTGTAAAGAGCACTTGTTTTTTTATGTTTTTTAATGTCCCTCAAGTGTTCTGTGATGCGTTGTTTTAGCTTCCTAATCGTTTTACCGATATAAAAAGCCGAACAAACAGTACAAGATGCAGCATAAACAACCATTAGAGGGAGAAAGCGCTTAGTACAACAAGGATTTGGTTAAAATACTAATTCTCTCACTCTTCTCTTAGTGGATGCAGATCCTGGGTAACCATGATGCAAAATCTGGATATATTCTTGTTGTAAGGAAGCAGAAACAACAATTGTAGGACCTTTGAAAATAATTCCAGCTTCCATCAACAATTTATCTCTATAAGGAAAATAGGTTTGCACTTCAGGTGGTACACTAGATTGCTTTGATGGCCATCCAACATTAATGTAGTGATTGAGCTTCTGCAAAATTCGATCAGTCTATGATCTCTCAACTCATCAAGTCTAGTGCTAAAAAAATTATGCACTGACATCACACCAAAGTCAAAACTCTCTGCATGAAGCTGTTCTGTCATATTTCTGGGTGATCTGCATAAGTTATCAGCCAGATAGAGCAATTTGCCTTTCGTGTACACCATTCTGAAATTGTACTTTTGCAATTTGAGCATCATTCTTTGTTATCTTGCTAGAATGGAATGCATAGGCTTCTTTAAAATAGTAACTAGAGGTTGTTGGTCAGATTCAATCTGAATATCTCAACCATAAATATAATCATGAAACTTGAAACATGCAAATACTATTGCCAAAAGCTCCTTCTCAATCTGAGCATACTGCATCTCATTTTGTGTTAGTGTTCTAGATGCATATGCTGGTCTGCCCTCTTGAAGTATAACTGCGCCAAGACCAAATTATGAAGCATCACAGGAAAGAGTAACTAGTTTGTTCACATCATAGTATCTTAGGGTAGGTGGGGTGGCAATTTTCGGCTTAAGGTTTTCAAATGCCTTCTGGTGCTGATCCAATCATGGCCATACAACATTTTTGCACATTAGCTCTCTTAAAGGTGCTGTCAACTCACTGAAGTCTGGTTGACCATGCCTAGAAAACATTGTAGAGTTTGTACATTATCTGGTGCTGACATCTCAAGAATAGCAGCTTGCTTGGTCGGGTCTCATCCCAAGCCTGTACTCATGAACAAATGACCTATGTAGGTAACTTTTGGAAGTCTGAATTTGCACTTCAGAGGCTTCAGTGTCAAGTTTACTTCACATGTTCTATTTAGAATTTTCTTGAGGTTTTTGTCATGCTCTGCTTTACTATTGCCTCCAACCAATAAATCATCTACTATTATGGCACAAGGATAACCCCAAAAAGTTGCTCCATTGCATGCTGAAAGACATCACTTGTAGGTTCATAGGTTTATAGGTTGGTACTAGGTTATCGGCCCTAAGGCCTATACAAGCCTAGCCATAACAATTCCCTGGCTATTTCTTCCCACAATATTTACTTCCCTGGACCCCTGTCTAGCAGGGTGACTGATGTGATCCCCGGGGTGAATTTCCTATCTCCCATCCAATCATCAAGGTTCCTTTTGAAGAGGGCCAAGGAGGAACTCTGCTTGACATGTATGGGCAGTCTATTCCAGAGTCTGGGGAGTCTCTAGGTCAGGAACCTATCCCTCCAGCATGCCTTGTTCATTGTGATGACAAGGTTTAGATCCCTGAAGCATATGGCTCTGAGGGATTGGGATTTCTTTAAGTGGAGCATGTCCAGCAGCTCTGGGTTTGACATGGCCTTGTATGTTAAGCAGAGATCACCTCTGAGTAGACGATATGCAAAAGAGTATAGCTGGAGTTTTTTTAGACGGTCAGCATAGGGCATCTGCTTTTGGCCTGTGATTCTTTTAGTGAGGTATTTCTGCGGCCTTTCCAGTTGTTGCAGATGTTTTGAAAGGTACATAACAAACAGGGTGTTGTATTTTATAATGGGTCTAATGAGGGATGAGTACAGTGGGAAAATGATCTCCTTTTTTCTGGATAAAAAGCCCTTGGTGATGAGGTGTGCCACATAGAAATATTTCCTGACTGTTGTGGCAATGTGGTTATCGAAGGTGAGACCACTGTCCACCTGTGTCCCCAAGTCTCTTATCACACTTTCGGGGTTTAGTGCACTGCCACCTATGTGGTAATTCATGGATACATGTTTTTCTCAAAGGGGATAACTATACATTTCTTGGCATTGAGCTTGAGCCCATAGCTATGGCACCAAGCATCTGTTTCTGTAAGGCCCTTTTGTGGAATATCCACATCATTTGGAGATTCAATAATGGCTCCCAGTTTGCAGTCATCTGCGAACTTTGTTACCCAGAGTCCCTCAGTGGTGGCCTGTACTTCAGAGAAGTAGATGCCAAACAAGTGTGGTCCCTGGACTGAACCCTGAGGTACTCCACTTGTCACTTATCTGGAGCTGGATTTGGAGTTGGCTGCTTTTACAGTGTGGATTCTGTCAGTAAGCCAGTTGGAAACCCATTGAGTGATGTAGGGATTAATGCCCAGCTTAGTAAGTTTATCTATGATTCCAGAGTGGGGGATGGTGTTGTAGGCCTTGGCGAGGTCCAGATAGGCTGTGTGGACCATCTTACCCTCGTCCATAGCTCTGGAGACTGATTCAAAGTTAATCAGGTTCAGGAGACAAGATCGGCCCTTCACAAACTCAATCTGGGTGGGGTCCAGTGTTTGAAGGTTGTCACTGTCTTTGTTTATAAGTTCCATGATAATACATTCCATGGCCTTGCAGATCAGGCTCATCAGACTGATGGGGCAGTAGTTCCCAGGATCCAAGGTGGATCCCCCCTTGTGGAGTGGGATAACTGTAGCTGTGCGCCACTCAGTGGGCACGAAGCCTGAGGTGAGGCTATGATTAAACATGACACTTAGGTGAGGTGCCAGTTCATTTTGTAGTTCATGTAGTACACAGCCTGGGATGTTGTCTGGTCCCATGGATGTTGTATTCTTAGCTTGGCAGAGTGCTGTTTTTACCTGTGTGGCCATTATTACCGGAATTTGGCAATCTTTTGGTATTGAGATGGGCCCTTTAGGGGGTGAGAGGGGGGTGAAGTTGACACTGAATCGATCTGCCAGGATATTGGCAATATCCTTGGGATCAGTATATTTAATGCCATTCTGTTATAGATCAGAGCAGATCTGAGCATTGCCATTTAGATTCTTGACAGCTATAGAATGCCTTGCAGTTGTCTTTGGATTATTTGGCAATTTTATTTTCGTAACTAGCTTTGGAGGATTTTATTAGGGATTTCCGCTTCTTACTGAAGCAGGTAAGGGAGTTTTTTGCATCCTGGGATTTTCCTCTTTTCTTCAGCAGTTTCTTCCTTTTAAATTTCTTGCAGAATTTATTCCAAATGGCATCCTTGGAATCTGTATCTGCCAAACAGAGAACCAAAAATAGTTAGAAATGAAGATTTGCGATCAAGCATCACTTGCCAAAATGAACTCTTTGCATCCAAGACAGAGAAAACAGTGGCATTTGGTATTAAGGCTGCAACCTATTCGACTGTATGCATTGGATAATATGATCTCTTTAATGCTTTGTTCAGAACACTTGAGTAAATACATATTCAGATTTCGTCTGAGCTGTTTTTGTGAGCTGCTACCATGGACAACACTCATTCAGTTGGTTCTGTGACTGGACAAATCACACCTTGCTGCACCATTTTATCCAAATGAGTCTTAACTTTATCCTGCATGGCTATCAGAACTCTTCTTGCTGGTCTGACTATGGGAGTGACCTCGAGGTCTAACTTCATGGAATACACAAATGGAAGTTTGCCTAACTTGTCATCGAAAACATCAGCATACACTGAGAAAATGGCTTCAGAAAAATTAGAATTTGGAAATGCACTTACATGATGGACTTCTTTAGCAAAAGAAAGGCGATTCATTCTTAAACTATCTTTGAGACCCAATAAAGATTGCACTGGTCTTCGGACTACATAGAATAACAAGTTGTAACAGTTCTCGGCCAAATAACATTAAAGCATCAGTGAAACTTTCGTTTGAATTTCTTCACGTCCATAAGCAACAAGTCTCGCACTACTGGCTACAGTGAGTTGTTTGTTATTTCTCAGTTTAGCAAATGTATCTGCTGATATAACATTAGACTTTGAACCGGTGTCTACTTTAAACTCTGTAGATTTTCCATTACTCCAGACAGTACAAAACACTTTGCTTCTTGTTAATAAATTCACTGCATCAATTTTTTCACCAAGCACTGATACACCATCTACATAGAAAGCTGACTGTTCGGCTCTACTTGATCAACTTGCTTCTCTGTGAGACCTTTCTTTACAACTGAGTGAGGCTTACTTGATTTATAAAACTTTTGGAAGTGGTTCCATTTTTTACACTTTGAACATCGCTGACCAAATGCTAAGCACTTCTTCTTTTAGACTCATGATTTGCACCACAATTGCAACAGTTAACAATAAAGCTGGACTTTGGGTTTTGCTGATTCTTGCTTGTACTGCACTGAGCTGGTGCGTGTTCCTTTCTTAGAACTTACTGGAAAGCTATGTGGCTTCCCTGGTGAACCAGCAGGGGTTGTAGCTGCCATGTGCTTGGGCCTACTTTTGTTCGCTACATGTTGCATACTATCTACATTTGCTCTGGAGCCAACTGAAACCATGCTCTTGTCACTTGTAAGCATACTCGTGTTTTTCTGTCACCTCATGGATTTGACAAATCTCTATGGCTTTGCCCAACGTTAAATCACTGTCACGAAGTAAAATCTTTCTCACAGCAGCACTATCAATACCACATACAAGGCTGTCCTTTATCAGCTCATCTTTTAAGTCACCAAACTGACGCGTTTTAGCTTTGTTTCTCATGTCAGCTATATAAGCTGTAAATGTTTCCCCTGGTTTCTGATCTCTCATGTAAAACAATTACCTCTCTAATGTAATATTTGTCTGGGGGCTACACATTTCTCTGAACTTGTGCTTCAAACACTCTGAGTCTTCTCTTGATTCAGCATGTACAACAATATGATGGTTTTCACCTTCTCCTTCATATACTACAGGTACATACACAAATGAACACTCTCTTTCTATGGCCTCTGACCCAGCTAGGTTTAGCAAAATGAATGCTCTGATGTATGCATCTCTATTTGCATAAGCTGCTTGTAATGAAGCATTGTATTCTTGCTCAAATATTCTCCAGTTCTCTGTAATATTCTGATCAAATACAAGTGGTAGGGGTTTTCAAAATCCGTCTGCCATATTAACACATAATAGTGAAGGGTTTTGCAAATAAGCACAAACATACACTCATGCACATATGCCACAAACTTACGCCAGTATTTGTAACTTTGTCCAATGCCTTTGTGCTTTTGAATTTATACCTTTTGGGCTTTTCGAAATAATGCTAATGGACAAACTCATAGTACCTTTGAATAATTGGACTTTGCGAAATAAACTTCTCAGGCACTTTAATACTTTGTTCAGAACACTTGGGTCAATACATTTTCATGTGAGCCTTTTTTGTGAGCTCCTACCATGGACAACACTCATTCAGTTGGTTCTGTGACTGGACAAATCACACCTTGCTGCACCATTTTATCCAAATGAGTCTTAACTTTATCCTGCATGGCTATCAAAACTCTTCTTGCTGGTCTGACTGGGAGTGACCTCGAGGTCTAACTTCATGGAATACACAAATGGAAGTGCTAAATGCTAAGTAATTTATCATTTTAAGAAACATCTCAAACAGCTTTCAGTGTGAGTGAAATAAACTCTCGGGCAGTGTAATATTCTTGTAATATCATTTTGCAATAAATCACCTCTTATCAGTGCAAGAAACATATCAAATAACTGGCATGATGCAAATAAACTAGACATCTCTTGCCCAAAACTTAATAACATTTCAAAGTAGTTGCAGTTTGCGAATAACTGCATACAGCACACTAAAATGTCCCTAAAATGGCAGTACCTTGTTAGGCAACTCTTTACAGTGCAAGAATCACTCTGCAATGGCAGCATTTTGTGAACAGAAACACCCAGCACAAGAAACTTTTTGAAATGGCTATCCTTTGACTGTATTTCATGAAATAGTTGCACTTTGCACACAATAAACTCTTTAAAATACATGCACAGTAATAAGCCCACATTGTAAGCACTTTTACACACTTTGAGATACATTGAATAATTTTAGTTACACCCTTGATACAATATGAAGTCATAGATATGCCAAAACATGGCACTTTGCCAAAATCCATGCAGTCACCTTCCTTTATTTTTTGCTTAATATGTCCTTTTTTGCCCTTATTATATTCATTTTGCTCGTTTAAGCTCTTTTTATGCCCAGTGTACTTTTCTTGTGGTCGTTTTACTCTAAACATACCCAGTTTTGTTTTAAACATACTCATTTTACTTTAAACATGCTCATTTTGTTTTACTGTTAATCATTTCATCAAATACCTTTATTTTAAAATTTCTTTTAGCGAGCAAACGTTTCATGCCTTCTGCTTGCTCAGTAATGCGGTTTGTGCCCTTGTAATGCCCCGTTTTGCCTCTTCAGTCAAATAAACAGTCCGTGCTACTTCTCATTATCTTTGAGTCTTTTCTGGCTCTTTTGTGCTCATTTCTCTTCGTTTTACCTTCACTGTCATCTCTGCACCTCATGGCTCTGGATCTTATTTTCTTTGATCCCGGTTCTGGCACCATGTCGCTCTCCTACTTAGGACACAATAGAAGAGTCTTCGTGGGTTCTGTTCAAGCAGCTTTATTTTATACAAACACATCGCTGTAGAAGTTTACTGACTTTAACTTAAGTAACATATACAAACTAACAACTGCGATCATGCATGCTCTCACTCTGGCTACTCTTACAAAATGGCACTATGGAGTGCACATGTCTGGAATTTATGCTTGCACGTACAGCCTTGACATGCTTCTTAAAGATACAGCACACTTCACTTGCATTCTGATCTACACAAGGTCACCCTGAATTAACAAAGCCAACTTTACCATTTACTACAGGATGATGAGGGGGTACATTGGAGAGTTCTGTTTATAGTATGAATACAGTGCACTCCAGATGTCTCAGGCAACCAATTTTTCTTATAGGTAACTTGGTTTCTGCTTCTGAAAGCCACCACCCTAATGTATTGGCTGGTAACAGAGCTCCAGTTTACACATTTTTGTTAGGCACCTGGTAAAGTTCTGCAGTGTTTCTTATACATGCTCTTGTTGTTATTGCTTTAGACACATGTATAAACTTGAAAAGTTGTACATAATTGCCTATTGCCACAGCGCAGTTTTAATAACTTGTATGCCAGTAAATGATGACTTACATTTGTGGACATAATTACCCATGCAAATTAGTAGCACCTTAGTACATCTGCCACTCCCATGACCATTCCTTGCTTATCAAACCCATTTGTTATTAAATAAATAATTCACTTCTTGCTATGTGTTAAAAATTAAATAGGTGTTACTGTTTCATTCCAGTAAGCTATACTGACTTTTTGCTTATTTTACTCAATAACATTGCAAAACTGTTGGTTAAACATGCTGGGAAAACAGTGCTGTGAAAAATTAAACTAATTAGGGTTGTTTCTAGGCAGCTCTTGAATTTTGCATTGCCTAATTTCTGCTGTAATGTTCTCACTGCAGTTAATACTTTACTGAATTACCTGATAGTATCAGCAAGCCAGAAATAATTAGAGTTGTGCTGTTTCTGCTCAGAATTCCACATTACCTAATTTCTTCATTTACATTGCAAATACTCTTATATGTAACCTTGAATTAGCCAGCAACATTACATAGAGTATGCCATTACTCTTACTGTTTTAGTTAACTACTCAAGACATTCACATTACCTAATTTCTTTCTGGCATGCTATAATAGTCCTACTGCATTTAGCACCATAAAATAAGTTAATGAACAATTCAAGTTCTAGAACACCCAGCATCCTCTTCTCCTACAGTCACTATCCTACATGGAGTCAACATCAATTACTTTTAACAAGTGATAAGTGGTTGTGACTGCATCCTTGTGTGCCAGATTGCTGTAGTTCTATACTTTTCTGCCACTGCAGTCTTTTTAGCTCCATTCACTTTACTTCTACACTCTCCCTGCTTTAGTCTGTGGTTATTAACTCCATCCACCTCCAACACATCTTGCAGCTAGAACTTGCCAGTTATTGGATCACCTGTACTGTTACTATTTGAATCCTCTTATTTATGCTTCTTCATTACTCACCCCATTCTCCTGTTTAACTCTGTGATATATTACTTTAATCATCATCCCCTACTCCCCCACTGACTGTGGCGTTCTCGCTAATATTACTCCTCTAGGTCTAAATCTCCTCTCAGACGTCTTGTTACTCTCAGGCTGCTCTGTTTCCCCAAACCATTATTCTGTACCTCTGCTGTGCCTCTCTATTTGTACCTGAAGATCAGCTACAGAAGACAGACATCGCTGACTAATACCATATAGCCAAACCTCACCATGGGTTCTGCCAGGTGTACTTCAGTACCTCATGTTTTTTATAGATCCACCCTTAACATTTAGCAGATTGACCAACATTTTCCCTTAGATCGTAACAGTTAAACATCTCAAGATTGTTTTCCTATTCTGCCCTTTAGTGCTGGTACTTGTCTACATCCCCAGACTCTTTCCTCATCTGTCCTTTCACACCCTTCATATAAACCACTCTCTCTCTCTCACCAACTCTGTCCAATAACTCCTATTGACATTCATCTTTCTATCCCCTTCATCTTGCCCCCATATCTGACTAGGTTACTTTACACCATCTGTCTTGTTTCATCTGACAAAATACAACTCCTCAGTCACGTATTAAACACAAATTAATATTTATGAAAGTTCAGCACCTATTACTTAACTACAACTCCAGATCTCACACACACACACACACACACACACACACACACACACACACACACACACACACACACACACACACACACACAGCTAAAATAATTCAATTTGTTCAATTTGGGCCTAATAAATAGTTGCAAAATAAAGAATAATTTATTTTTCTAGAACCTAAATCCATCATACTGCCATCTCTCTCTTAGCTAATTTTCATAACTTTCATCCTTTCAGGAACCCTAGTCACAAAATAAGTGGAGGGCTACTTGTAAAACACTGCTTCCCTTGTTTGTTTATCACTACTTTCCCTTTGTACCACCAGCTACTGCCTACACTGAATCATTAAGTACCTTACTTTCACTAACTCCCTAAAACTATCTGTTACAGCTGTGCATGTTAGCCTACACTGAATCATTAAGTACCTTACTATGATTGACTGCCTTACTATGATTGACTGCCTACACTGAATCATTAAGTACCTCACTATCACTGACTGCCTACACTGAATCATTAAGTACCTCACTATCATTGACTGCCTAAAGCTATGTGTTACAGCTGTGTATGTTAGCCTACACTGAATCATTAAGTACCTTACTGTCACTGACTGCCTACACTGTATCATTAAGTACCTCACTATCACTGACTCCCTAAAATATTGTGTTATGGCTGTGTATGTTAGCCTACACTGAATCATTAAGTACCTTACTATCACTGACTCCCTAAAACTATCTGTTACAGCTGTGCATGTTAGCCTACACTGAATCATTAAGTACCTTACTATCACTAACTGCCAACACTGGATCATTAAGTACCTCACTATCACTGACTACCTGCACTGAATCATTAAGTACCTTACTATCACTGACTACCTACACTGAATCATTAAGTTCCTTACCATCACTGACTCCCTAAAGCTATGCATTACAGCTGTGCATGTTAGCCTACACTGAATCATTAAGTACCTCACAATCACTGACTGCCTACACTGAATCATTAAGTACCTTACTATCACTGACTCCCTAAAGCTATGCATTACAGAGTTGTATGTCAGCCTACACTGAATCATTAAGTTCATTACTATCACTGACTCCCTAAAACTATCTGTTACGGCTGTGTATGTTAGCCTACACTGAATCATTAAGTACCTCACTATCACTGACTGCCTACACTGAATCATTAACTAACTTACTATCACAGACTACCTACACTGAATCATTAACTACCTTACTATCACTGACTGCCTAAAGCTATGTGTTATGGCTGTATACGTTAGCCTACACTGAATCATTAAGTACCTTACTATCACTGACTGCCTACACTGAAACATTAAGTACCTTACTATCACTGACTGCCTAAAGCTATGTGTTATGGCTGTGTATGTTAGCCTGCACTGGATCATTAAGTACCTTACTATCACTGACTGCCTACACACTGGATCATTAACTATCTTACTATCACTGACTGCCTATACTGAATCATTAACTACCTTACTATCTCTGACTGCCTACATTGAATTGTTAACTACCTTATTATCACTGACTGCCTACACTGAATCATTAACTACCTTACTATCACTGACTACCTACACTGGAAAATTAACTACCTTACTATCACTGACTGCCTAAAGCTATGTGTTATGGCTGTATATGTTAGCCTACACTGAATCATTAAGTACCTTACTATCACTGACTGCCTACACTGAAACATTAAGTACCTTACTATCACTGACTGCCTAAAGCTATGTGTTATGGCTGTGTATGTTAGCCTGCACTGAAGCATTAAGTACCTTACTATCACTGACTGCCTACACTGAATCATTAAGTTCCTTACCATCACTGACTGCCTACACTGGATCATTTAGTACCTGACTATCACTGACTGCCTAAAGCTATGTGTTACAGCTGTGCATGTTAGCCTACACTGAATCATTAAGTACCTTACTATCACTGACTCCCTAAAACTATGTGTTATGGCTGTGCATGTTAACTTACGCTAGATCATTAAGTAAATTACTATCACTGACTACCTACACTGAATCATTAAGTATCTTACTATCACTGACTACCTACACTGGATCATTAAGTACCTTACAATCACTGCCTCCCTAAAGCCATGTGTTACGGCTGTGTATGTTAGACTATGCTCTGCAGGTGACTTGGTTATATCTGCATTCATCTCTACTCATCTCCTTCTTTTGCAGCTTCCCCATCCAAAATAACTTCATCTTTGGTACTAAGCCTCTTATGACTGACCACATGACTCGCAAACTCCCCCATTTACATCTAAGACGTGAGATAACCCATGAGAAGGGCTTACTAGCAATGTATTTGACATAAGCTGGCATGTGCTTGTCTTTGACATGAAGAATTTGTTCAGGAAGAACCCAAGTGTCGTATAAGGGATAGCTTAGTCTAGAACTTTAGACCATTCAGTATATGCCAGTTCAAGTAACAAAGACAAGTAGTTGTCAATGAGAGGCTCTTAGCAAATGTTTGAGTGATATTAAGGAGATTATTTTTTGCATGCAACCTATGTGGTATTAGTTTTACTTGCAACATCTGCTAAAGGTCCTTCAACAGCAACTATCAATCTAAAGTGTTCAGCAGCTATATTTAAAAAAATGAAGATCCAGGGCAGGCTGGACCCACTTTAAAGTCCTACATGACTCACATAAAAAAGGAATAGCCTGAAATCTTATAGCCCAGTGACTGGCATTCAACATGATTTCTAGAAAGGGCATAGCACCCTCAGTGCAGTCATTATCCTCGTAAGTACCCAGCTCATTACCATGAAAATGGGGAACTGACAGAAGTTCTTCAAACAAGCAAAGCATATGTCTCTGTCTCTGTCTCCGGTATCCTCTTCATTACAGAGCTGATGGTGGACAATGGTTTAGTTAAGTAGTTTTCTGACCATCTTAATAAGAAAGCATCTAGAACATTGATTGCAAAATACTCTTCCCCCATTTGATCTGGTAAAGAGATCTGTAGGGATCAAAAACAGCACCCTGGTGTTTTCATTATTTGGCCCCATCATATGAATGTAGAACAATCTTATTAAAGATCTACAATGTCTGAGTGTGCTGGGAAATTACAAATCACACTGTTCTATAGATATCTACTCCTTTGTGGCCCCTATGGTACCCTTTATACACAAAATTCAGTTAATGAACATTCCAGTGCAGCAAATGTATCAGTATCAGTATCAGTATCAGTATCAGTATTAGTAGTAGTATCATTATTAGCATCAGTAGTAGTATCACTATCAGTATCAGCATCAAAGCAGGATCAGTATCAGTATCAGTATCAAAGCAGGATCAGTATCAGTATCAGTAGTAGTATCATTATTAGCATCAGTAGTAGTATCAATATCAGTATCAGCATCAAAGCAGGATCAGTATCAGTATCAGTATCAGCATCAAAGCAGGATCAGTATCAGTATCAAAGCAGGATCAGTATCAATATCAGTAGTAGTATCAGTAGTAGTATCAGTATCAGTCTCAGCATCAAAGCAGGATCAGTATCAGTATCAAAGCAGGATCAAATTAAGGTGGCTCTGCTCAGTGCCAGAAGTCTACACAAGGTGCCAGACCATAAGAACCTTCTGCATTTGGAAGTCATCCATATATGTGTCATCACTGATACCTGGATTAAATTTCCAGAAAGCATTCCTGCCATTCATATACATGTAATCACTAACACCTGGATTAAATGCTCAGAAGTTAATCCTGCCATTAATATATGTGTCATCACTGAAAGCTGGATTAAATGCCCAGAAGGTATTCCCTTCATTCATATATGTATAATCACTGAAACCTGGATTAAATGCCCAGAAGTTATTTCCTCCATTCATAGATGTATATCACTGACACATGGATGAAATACCCAGAAGGTACTCCCTCCATATCTAGGTTTAGTGTGCACCATGCCTTCAGACCCATTGACAGCTGTATTTTTGTTAGACAGAGAGGCAGAGAGAGATTTATACTGGTATTTAAACAACTTCTGCTCATTTTATTTCATTTTCCTTTCTGGAAATGTTGAGTATAGTATGACTGTATTCATTAATTACTGTGTGGATGTTTGTGGCAAACCTACTGTTTTCCCTCCATTTAATTGTTTCTGCCTTTTTTCATACTATTTAAACATGCTCCTTATTTTATTTAGTTTTCTTTGCTGGGAATTAAGGTGCTGTCTTATACAGCTGTCTGACTGAATTCATTAATTATTGTGTTGTTTCCTTGTGCTAAATCTATTATTTCACTTCCATTTTACTATTTATGACTTAGTTACTGTTAGAGCAAGATTTTAGCTAAGTGTTTAGGTAGTCTGAAAAACTGTGGCAATTATTCTGTAGAAGATAAGTTGCTGCTGTTTCTAAGAAGCTAGTATTTTTGTCTGGAGCCAAAATCTGCTTTTTAATGATGTGTTTAAATTCCTAACTCAGCTATATTGTACTGAGTTGTGCTTTGCTCAACACCATGCAAACCTGTACTCAATAAATGCAGACACATCAAATAAAACTTTACCCATAGCAAGCCTAGTCAGAACCATACCCATTAACAAGCTATGCTAAATGCACTACCTATCAATTTAGGACCAAGTTAAGTCACTTTAACCAGATTCTACCTTACTAGAGCACCTCCAGTAGTTAATTGTTATGCTGCAAATGGTTTTGGTACCCATTAATATACAGTAATCTGTACTTTTAAGACTGCATCAAGGAAAAGAAGCATTTAATGCTTTGTACTCATAAAGGTTTAATAAAAAAGAGGCATTCAGCAATCCAAATATCATACAAATCAGAATTATATCCCTATTTTTTCACTCTTGGACTAAATGGAAGGTCATCCAACTTATCTTCCCTCACTTGCCAGCCTCATACACTTGGTACACTCAGGCATTCTGACCTATTTACCCCATTAAAAATTACCTCTGAGGGATGCAAATATTTAACTAAGATGGAGGCATCAGTCATGCAAATGAAGAAAAAAAAACAGTGAAAATGAAAAATCTAATTAGAAGATAGGAAAACTAAAGATGCATAAATCCAGGTCAATATCAAAAGGTTATCCAAGATACTGAAAAAAACATCAGGAACACCAAGGCTTTCCATGATTATAGGTTGGCATCAGAAGCTAAGGATAATTCTAAATATTTCTTTAGTTATGTCAGGAAATTATGACATAACACTCAACAGTACTCTGAACTGTTTCACAATGGTACTGCTTACTCTGATCCAGTGGATATCTGAAATATTCTAGCAAACAAATTCAGTGCAAATTTCACCCCAGAGACATCTATACAAAATCCACATATACCTAGAGATTCAAAACAAAAATGTATCCTGCGTGGGACCTGACAACATGGAAGGCTGCCTGCAGAGTAGCACAGCAGCAAACATAAGCCAGGTGGCCCACTCCTAAACTATTCAACCTAAGCTTATCCACCAGCTCTGAGCAGCACAGTAGTAAACAGAAGCCAGTATGTTCACTCCTAAACTATTCAGCCTAAGTTTATCCACCAGCTCTGGGCAGCACAGCAGCAAACATAAGTAAGTGAGCCCACTCCTAAACTAGTCAACCTACACTTATCCACCGGCTCTGCCCCTGAGGTTTAGTGCACAGCAAAAGCGATGTCACTTCACCATGGTGGCCCCAATATAGTCACTTGGAATTACAGACCCATCACCCTAACAAGCCTTATCTACCAGGCCATGGAATGGGTCATAACAAACCTGATAAACTATGATATAAAAAAATCTTATAAGACTTGACCCTCAGCAGATTGACTTTGTTAAGGATAGATCCAGTCTAATGAATCTGGTGAATTGTTTTGATTGCATAATGCAAGCTGAGAACAGTGGTCACACTGTCTATACAACTTGTTGTTTTACCTTTAATTTTTATTGTTAGTTGTTAGAAAGGGATAGGCAAACTCTAGCTGTCCCAGTTGGCCTAGTCAGCTATAAATCTGCACAAATGATCATGTCTTGGTTTGTGATTTATTGATCTATACTGTTAAAAACAGGTGCAACTGGGGGGCGAAGCCTACATGGCCAACTGAGAGCAGTGAATTTTGAGAGCTCCATAAACTAGTATAATAATATAGGAAAATTTTATTATTTTCAAGTTTAAAATGTCAGAAATCTATAGATAAACTACTAAACTACATAAATATCAATTTTGGTGGAGATATACAAAAACTTTCCTGTCAAGTAACTTGGGGAAATGTTAAGTCACTGAATATGAACAACTCAAGGAATTCTCATCCAGATGCTGCTTTGAACAAATAACTGCAATTGATGACATCTACCTTACAGGAACTATCTTTGAAGATGGATGGCTTTAAAAATGACTTAGAAAACCTCAAATTAAATTCTCAAAAACAGACTGATACTCTTAAGGAACTATTACAGCAACACCATACAAAAATAACAAATATAGAGACTTCTCTAAATAACATTGAAGGGAGACTCAAAGGGGAAGAATTCCAAAAATAATTTCTGCTTAAACAGAATACATGGCTGCTTAACAAAATAGATGACTTAGAAAATGGGGAAAGGAGAAATAACATAAGGATCTTTGGTCTGCCTGAAAACATTGAAGGTGAAGACATTATTTCATTCTTAACAACCTGGATTCCTGAATTTTTAAACTTGAAAGAGAGACATTAATTTGGAATTGAATGGGTACATAGAGCACTGAGGAAACCTGCTTCTAGCTCAACAAATACTCCACCTAGATCCATAGTTATTTCATTTCTGGACAAGGAACTAATATTAAAATCTGCTTGGAGAAAATCACCCTTAAAAGACAATCAAAGCCTGATAAAGTTTGACAATGATTATTCTTCCAGAATACTAGAACAAAGGAAAAAAAGTCTGGCCAATAATAAAACTGTTGAAACAAAACAACATTAAAGCACAGCTGGCCATTCCAGCCAAGATAAAAATACTTTTTGCCAATGAGATGAGAACCTTTAATAACTTAGAAGAAACTACTGTATTCATCAAAAAACAACAACATAGTGACTATCACAGAAGACATGGAATGGATGGCCCCTACTC
Organism: Protopterus annectens; assembly: GCF_019279795.1. Classification (NCBI taxonomy): domain Eukaryota; kingdom Metazoa; phylum Chordata; order Ceratodontiformes; family Protopteridae; genus Protopterus; species Protopterus annectens. Next base: position 891,215,929 of record NC_056744.1, on the reverse strand, counting down.
TTAAAAGAATAAAACAAACAAACCTTGGACTGATGCTAGAAAGAAGAAACAAAAAACTGATTCCAAGATAGCTGTCCCAAAAAATGAATCTTACAACTACATCTCTCAAAGTATCAACTGATATGATACATCACTTGTCATCTTTTTGTATTTTTTAAAAAAGGAGAGTTTATTATATAGCTGAGAAACAGCAATGATTTATTCAGAATGTTCAGAGTCCAATAATTCTTCACAAACAAAGGTAGGTCAAGATGGGTTACTATTTACATTATATATAAGCCAAACAAAGCAACATATAATACAAACATAGAAGTTTCTATTCCCCTACTTGAACTCAATGAATACTTATCTTGTTCATTTTTCATTGTTTTGCTTATAATAATTTAAGTAATTAATTAACAAATTTAACAAGGTACCATTCATCAGAGTTCAGACTCAAATGTAACTATATGTGATATAGTTAATATCAATAATGGCAGGTATCACAGCTACGAGTGCTGTTTGATCAATCCTGATATGGTGTGGGTGGATGCAGCTGTGTCTGGCAGCTAATGCAAATATCATTATTATTCTGTCCAAACATAGTTAAATATCAATTATGGCAGGTATCATAGCTTCAAGTGCTGTTTGATCAATCCTGATATGGCGTGCGTGGATGCAGCCATGTCAATGTCATTATTATTCTGTCTAAACATAGTTAATATCAGTTATGGCAGGTATCATAGCTTTGAGTGCTGTTTGATTAAGCCTGACATGGTGTGTGTGGATGCAGTTGTGTCTGGCAGCTGTTGTATGTTGCCATTTTCGTCTCTGGGAAGCTGTGGGTTACAGCTTGTGATCGAGGTTTACTGATGCTTGTGTATTAAGAAGAGACATTTGGTGTTTTAGCCTGGATCCAGGGGAAGGGGTGGATAAAACTGTGATTTGGGATATTTTGGCAGAGAATAGTTTGTTTATACATCTGCTGAGTGAGAGGTTGGAAAGCTGGAAGAATGTGTTATTTCTTGTTGTGGCAGCTTGTTGGGGTTTTTTTTTTTTTTAATCTGTTTGCTCTCCATTCTTTTCCTGGCTGCTGCCTTGCTGAAAGGGAGGGAATTTAGGCTTGAAGTTGCAGTGAAGTGAAGCTTTGCTTGAGGTGCATCGCGAGCCTCTGGTATGCAGTACACAGACACACTAACAGAAACAGAAGCTCCCAGGTTGGTATGGTGATGGAGACAGAGTGACAATAATGCTTACTGGTTCTGAGGAGCCTCCAAGATGATTCTCAGCAATGAAGTTTTTGGTTTTAAAAAAATATATATATATATGTATATATATATATATATATATATATATATATATATATATATATATATATATATATATATATATATATACATATATACACACACACACACACACACATATATATATATATATATATATATATATATATATATATATATATATATATATATATATATATATATATATATATATACATATATACACATATATAAAATAAAAGGGCCATTTTAAACCACATGTACACATATTGATGGTCTCCCAACACTTCGTTTATCTCATTAAGTTGATTTTTGATAAAAAATAATAATAATAATGATAATAAGCGCAGTTTTATATTTAAAATGTATTTTGGTCCAAACACATTAAGGATTTACATAAGAGTGGAAGTCTGAGTTATTGTGAAAGTCTAAGAACACTTGGTCTTGTAGAGTAACCTTTGCAGTGGTCTGGGAGGTGGGCTTGCTCAGACGTGCTGGGCACAGGGGGATAGCTGACTCTAGGGGTGTTTGGGGTTGCCAGGAAGTGCTAGAGAGTCATCAGATTTCCTTTGTAGAAATATCTGTGGGAATGTAAGGTTTGTTGAGTGGTTCACTGGCAGAGTGGCCACTGCATGGAACAGGCTGGTAAAATGGAACAGGACAAATATTGGTTTGGATATTTTAAGAACAGTCTGGAAACACAACACATGAACTAGTGAATGGTATTCTGGCAAAACTGGATGGGCATTGTTGCTAGTGCCTGAAGTACTGATATGTGTGTATGTAAGGATGGAGATATACTTATAACAAATAAGAAACTAGAAGGGTCTCATAATTTAAAGTCTGTGGACTGTATAAACATGCTTGAAAGGAGCTAATAATAATAAGAATAAGCATTACAGCTTGTGGTCTCTCAAATAACTAAGCAACAGCCAAAAAAATAAATAAATAAACACACAATAGTTATGTAATGTATGATTTTAGTAAATTTAGAGATAAAATATATAATCGCCATATAAGATGAAGCAGTCTGCTGAATTTAGATATTAAAGACAGGATTTAATAACATGGGCTTTATGTATAATAACACTACTGTCTTAACTTGTCATAAATGACACACTACATTGAACATCAAGGGGAAACATGATGATTTTCTTATATAAGTAAATATGCATAAGAAGTCATGTAATTGCTTTAACTTGAATTGTAGTTTTTGTAACCCATCTTGACTATATATAATACTTAAGTTGTTACCAAGGTAACTAATATTTTATACATGACATCAAACTGACAAAGTTGTTCAAGAGAAACGATAAAAGCCTGAACTTAAAATGTCACAGAATTTAACAATCATATTCTGAACAAATAGTATTAAATTGGCAATAGACACTCAGTTTAATAACATGGACTTGTGTATAATAACATTACTGTTTTAACTTGTCATAAATGACATACACTATATTGAACATCAAGGGGAAGCATGATGATTTTCTCATAAGTAAATGTACATAACAAGTCATATAATTGCTTTAACTTGAATTGTGATTTTGTAACCCATCTTGACCATACATAATACTTAAAATGTTACCAAGGTAACTAATGTTTTATACATGACATCAAACTAACAAAGTTGTTCAAGGGAAACAATAGAAGTCTGAACTAGGAATGTCACAGAATGCAACAGTCACATTCTGAACAAATAGTATTAAATTGACAATAATCACTCAGTTTAACCTTTGCTGATTATACAAAATAGAATGTTGCCATTTAAATCTAAAAACTTTCAGTATATGCCATTTGACAATTTATGAATATGGAAAGGGAACTTGTAATCATTAATCACAATAAGTGAATTTGTTGTTTTTAACCTATAATTTCACTCATTTTATAATAAGAAATGAAAGGTATGAAATAACTTATGTGTAAGAAATGGGGGGGTGCACTGATTATTAAAATTTACTAACTTTCATCAATGTTCACATAAAACAAAACTGATGCTTTAATTAAGCTAGAAACAAAGTGATTACTTAAATGCTGGCAAACAATGAAATATAACTTCTGATATATCCAGTAAAATACATTGTATTATAAACATTAAGTATAAATATTATTACCATCTATTTATATTAAGTAATACGTTTTGAAAGACTTCATCAATAAGGGTGAATATATTAAATAACTGTGTGCTATAATCTTTTACTGAGGTTTTATATATGATACATCCTACTTCACTATGATTGAATTGCTTGTCATTGATCTTTCATGTAAATATTAATTGCTTATACAATAAGTAGACATTTATATTGTATTAGAATTCTGTCTAATCATCTGTTCAAAATAATATAAATATTGCTTATTCCTATTACAAATATTCTCCATATGATAAATCAATTTATGGAGCTCAGATGTTCTGGATTGTCAAGGTATGAGTGATAATCTAGATGTGGAATTATATAGACAACAAAATGATGGATCATTCAAGGCCCAAATTCATAGGAAGCCAACATATTCGAATTAGTTTCTGCATTTCACCAGTTGTCACCCTTTACAGCAAAAAAGATCAGTAGTAAAGGGCTAACTGGTGAGAGCAGCACAAATGGCCTCTGAAGAAAATGAATTTATACATGAACGTCAAGTATTATATGACATGTTTTTAAAGTGGGGGTATCCTGTATATTTACTTGACGAGTTAACTTTTGAGGTCCAACACAAAAGAGCTATCGGTGACTATAGACCTATTTTAACAACAGTTTTGAATAGGAGTGAGGTAATGGTACAGGACACTATACCAGAATTTACTACCAGGGATATTTCACCTAGTTTGACATTCATTACAAGTTTGAGTTTGGATGCCCCATATATAAGGCAAATAATTTGCAAAATTTGGGATTTGTTGAGGTTGGACAAGGATCTGATGCCCATTATTGAACCATTCCCCAGGTTCACCTATAGAAGGGGCCCTAATCTTAAGAATTTATTGGAAAACACTCCCACTACTTCACCAGAATTACAGGTATGTACAAATGTGAAAGTTGTGCATACTGTAAATACAGAGGATTAGGGGGCACCTTTTCTATTAGGGGGAGAAAGTGCACTATCAAGAAAAGATTTAATTGTTTATCCAAGGGGGTCGTGTACCGAGCAAACTGTAGATCTTGTCCTTGCTTTTATGTAGTCAAAACGAATCATAAATTCAAGGACAAAATATATGAACATTTGTATAATATCAGGAAAGTTAAAATAAAGAATGCTTTAGCAAATGACATAAATGAATACCCTGATCACAGCTTTACTTTCAAAGTTATAGATCAAATCCAATATAACCCTAGAGGGGGCCCAATGAGTTTATTATTAGAATCTGATGAACTTATGTGGCAAATTAGACCAAATGCCTATAATCCACGGGCTTAAATGACAAGAGTTCATTAGCTTGTATACTAAAATTAAGGAGCATTCAGAGATGATTCAACTTTCTTTATGCTAATAAGTGTTTTTAGTATTTTAATATTTTAATCTTTTTAAATATGTTAATAGTACTGCATTTCTTGATGGATCATTACATTTGTAACATGTCTAGCAGGAATATTTATTTATAATAATGTTTTTTTCTACATATAATTATTTCATTTATTTTATACAGATATTTGAGAATTTATTTAATGTATTAGTATTGGTTTGCCCATTTCCTTCCATTAGATATTCATGAAGTATTATGAAGTATTTTAACAGGGTTAGTATATCTTTTAGAGGTGCATCCTATTACCATGTGATGTTACTTAGTGTATATATCATTGCCGATTAATTTCTTTATTGTCTGATGAAGTCTTACTTACTAGAGTAAGACAAAAGCACTTATTTTATTTTATTTGATTATTTATTAAAAGTTGTTTCCATGGAGAAAAAAGAGCCAGCAGTTTGTTTTTAACTATTTGCTCAGTTTGGATTTTCCCAAGTTTGTCTCTCATATGAGGGATACTCTGATGGACTTAGGTTTATCCATCAGATTAGGAATGATTTTCATTCCATGGCTAGTGCGGATCTTAGTTTTGTTAACATTTATTAATTTAAATTTGTTATTTCACAAAAACATTTTCAGTATGCCTGACCAAAACATTGCTTTATTGGTAAACGCTCAAAGTATAAAACTGATAATTTCCTTTAAAACTCAAACATATGCTTTATAGTTAGCAGAGGAAAATGTTTAATAGTCATGATAAAACAAAAAATACATAGTCTAAATAACCTAAGATGGATTTAACTTTATTATCTTTAAATACCAATGGCTTAAACAATCTGTAAATACCACTGGTTTAAACAATCCTAGCAAGAGATCAAATCTACTGAAATATTTAAAACTGAACAAAGCACAAATTGTCTTCCTTCAAAAAACTAATTTCAAAACAAATGACAATTACAAATGGAATTCTAAGGAATATATGATATTGGTGCAATCCATCAATAAGAGAAAGACAAAAGGGGTAACTTTATGGAAAACAAATGTGATTAACCCAAAAATCATTTATAAGTATGAAGTTAAAGAAGGCTTATGGCATTAGTAATAGTTAAATATAATAACAGAATATGAACCCTAGCCAATGTATACTGGTTCCCAGGCATTTGAACAGGAACTGTTAAAAAAACACTTGGATTTAATTTCCAATAACTATAAAGGCAACTTAATATTAGGAGGAGATTTTAACTGTATATTTGATATTTCTGAAACTACAAATAAAAGACCACTGTGTACATCTTTGCATCAAAAGCTTTAAACAAGTGGGTAGAATCATTTCATCTTGTAGATACTTTCAAATTTAAAGAAGATAAATCTTTGTTGTTTTCCCATCAAGATCACAGAGTTGGTACCCAAACTAGAATAGATAAAATATTTGCTGCCCATGACTTGCACTGTAAAATCATTAATTTCTTAATCACTCCCTGCCACTTTTCAGAGCACACATCATTGATACTAAAACTTCAAAAGGGGTACAGACCATTAATCTATAACTCCAGAATTCTAACATATATAACTAAAATTAAAGAGTTCAAACCCTGGTTATTATCTGAATTACAGTTCTTCTTAGATATTAATTACACCACAGAGATAAATAAAATAATGATATGGGACTCATTAAAAGCTTACATATATGGTAAAACCCTAAATTGGTATAAAAAAAATCAGAGAATGGAATTCTGAATTATTAGATCTACAATCCAAACTTTTGTCAGTAAAAGCTGAAAAAACATCATTTGGAGATGAAAAAGAAAGTAGAAGTATTAAACAATAAATACAATGAACTTCTAACACATAAAACTAGTTTAGCTTTAGAAAAACTAAAAATAAATACCTTGGCCACTTCTCCAAAATATCTGCATAATTTATCCACAAGAATCAAAATACAATCAAAAGCTAATAACATTAAAAGTATCTTCCATGAAAAAAGGGAAAAATGTCTCGGATATAGGTGACATTCTTGATGCCTATAGAAATCACTATATGGAACATTTCCAAAAAGAAAATATACATATCGAGCAATCAAATCTAGATGAAAAATGTTCTAATATAAAAAATACCAGAAAGATTAAAACTAGATCTGCAAGCATCAATATCCTTCAAAGAAATTTCAGATACAATAAAAGATGATAAAAATAATAAAGCTCCAGATATAGATGGCATAATTATGGAAATATATAAACTTTTTCCTTCAAAAATACTATCCCTCTTCCGTAAAACTCTATTAGAAATTCAGTCACAAGCTTTAATACCACCCTCTTAGGGATATTCCTTAATCACACAAATCCTAAAGGAAAACAAATCCCCAAACCTCTGTACCTCATTATAGACCTATATCATTACTAAATAATGACGATAAGATATGTATGACAATATTAACTAACAGAATGAAAATACCACTATCCAAAACAATAAATAATGATCAAACTGGATTTATATATCATAGACACACACATGACAATATTAAAAGGATAATTTCTCTTATAGATTATGTTAATAAAGAAAACAAAGAAACACTTATAATTGGCTTAGATATAGAGAAAGCCTTTGATTCCATAAATTGGTATTATTTATTTAAAATGCTAATGCTATTTGAATTTCCTGCATCCTTTGTTCATCTCCTAAAAAACATATATATATATATATATATATATATATATATATATATATATATATATACATATATATACAAATAATTTTGCGTATGTCAAGTTAGGTCCTTTTACCTCTGAATCTATACATATAACAAAAGGCACTAAACAAAGATATCCCATGTCACTGATTCTATTTGCTCTGGCTATTGAAATATTGGCAGATTCAATTCGTAACAATATAAAAATCAAAGGAATAGATGTTTATGAGCAATACACTTCTAAAGTAATGCTGTTTGCTGATGACATATTACTAACATTATCTAATACAAAAGAGACATTAAAAGAATTAGATATATTAATTGACAAATTTCATATGACTTCAGGATGCCATTTCAATAAATCAAAATCAAAATGTTTATTTTTAAATAAAAAAAAATGAACTGCAGACTAAGGGGGATCACATCATAGGGAAACAAGAAACTGCCTTAAAATATCTGGGAATTGAGTTATGCAAGGATAATAATGAATTTGTCTAAAAAAACTGCAATAATATCATCAATACAATTAAACTCTTTGCGGAAAAATGGAACAAATAATATTAACATTTGAAGATAGACTACACTTAATAAAAATAGTTTTACTGCCCAAGATCCTATATATAGCCTTGGCAATACAACTGTTATCAGAAAGGAATATACTTAAATAAATAAATTCATGCCTAATAAAATCTTTATGGTTTCCCAAAAGAAACAGAATAGCTTTAATACATCATATCAGACCATGGAAATAGGGAGGATTAAACTTTCCTGATATAAAAAATATATAAAAGCATCAATATCTAAAACAATCTCAGATTGGATAAGTCCAAATTACTCTGTAAATTGGAAAAAATTACTAACTGTAATATCAATAAATTAATTTGATTTACAAAAATATTTTCAGATAGATAAAAACAATTTGCCATGGCACATATTATGTATTAGTATGTAATATAACATAACTAAACCCACTAAGACCCATATGATTAATTATTACATTGACTTGTTTAGGAAAATTATTAATGCAAATATAGATTTAAAAATCTGGTTTGATCTTTTAGCACCATTTATAGTCACAAAGAACTTTCCACATAAAATATATAGAGAAATTATTAATTCCCGGTAATAGAAAGGATTTGTTTGTTGGCTCCAATTTATCAAATAACTAAAAGCTTTAGATATGCAAGTAATAAAAACAACATACAAAATTCCACAACAGGACTAGCTAACTTTACAGAGTATTCTGTCATATTCGCAAGATTTAAGTAGAATAATTAATAATTGTTCATTTAAAGAAATACCTAAATTTACGAAATACATATATGAAATCATATATAATGACTGTGAAATGGGAAACAGTATTTCAAAATTTTACAAAATATGGATAAACTATAAAACAACACCCAAAATCTCATATTGGAAATATATAACAAAAGGACACTTAATACAGTTAACTGAGGATATTAAAACAAATATATTATTATCAATAAAATTTACATCCTTTACACAATACTGGAACGTTTTTAATTGAAAATGCTTGCACATAGCATTCTTAACCCCAGATAGACTCAGTAAAATTAATTCTTCCATAAAAGGAATATGTTGGAGATGTGAGCAAGTACACAATGCATATTCAAACCACATTTTCTTTGATTGTATTAAAATTAAGCCATTTTTGGAATGGTATTAATAACTTTCTACAAACTTTATTTAATTAATCATTTTATTTAACTACTGCTCTTGTATTATTAAATGTGAACGAAGGTCCTCATTTGAATAGGTTAAACATGTATCTAGTATGGACTATACTTGCAATTTCAAGGAAATGTATACCAAGATATTGTTTGTGTAATTTTTCTCATAGAAGTTGGTTTAAGTTCTCTTTGAATTATGTGTAACTGATTTTGATTATTCTTTTCTTTTAGAATTTTTTATTCACTTGCAGCTGAATATGAAATTGGCATTAATGATTTGTCAAAGTACAAATATCTTTTACAGTGTAATAAGTGCTACAAATATTTAAAGGTAACACCTGATAACATCAGTGATTTGTGTTCCATTATTAGTAGTAAATCTAGACTTACTGATGATGATTGCACCTGTGCAATTGGCACGGCTTGGAGAACTGTTGTTACATATATTAATGACTGGACTGATGAGATAAATAATGTTAGACAAAGAGCAAATAGAACATATTTAGGAAAGGATGTGTCTATTGTTTGTAGACATCACTCAACTCCTATGAAACAAGATAATGCCATTGACAATTTTGGAATTCTAGATACAAGTATTCAACAATATGAGGATTCAGAGCATATAGAAGAAAAGGAAAAAAAAGAAAAAAGGAAGAAATTCACAATAAATAGCGAGGAAGAAAAACTGATAAATCTCTGTAAAACAAATAGCATGCATACTAAAAAGGACAATGCGTTGTTATGTAACACACAAATTACAAGGAGTGATAACATTTTTATTTCAGAAAACTTTCAGTCTACAGAAAAAGGCATCATTTTTCCAAAGGAGAACATAGAAAAAACAGGCAAGGGGCTGGTGAAAAGGAAGAAATCAAAATTGAACATGGAAGGAATGAAGAACATTACTGTAAGAAAAAAGAGGAGAAAGACAGACATTAATAACGTAGCTCAAGCTATGAATGTACAAAGTCAGCTGCATGAGAATTGCTTGCAAATGTAGTAAGAAATGATGGTGATGAAGCTCATCCTTTGTAACAATTGTTAGAGCAGATATTACTGAATTAGAAGTTGAAGATTCTTCAGATCTGGTCAGAAAATATATTCTTGTAATTGGAGATTCACTTGTTAGAGGAACTGACAGTTACATTTGCAGAAAAGATAATGAATATTGACGAGCGTTATGCTTGCCAGGAGCAAAACTAGAGGATGTGGTACAGGCCTTAGAATGCCTTAATGTAAGTAAGTAAAGATCAGTTTTATTAATTTAATGTATAAATGATCTCATCACAAAAACTCTCTGACTGTTAGTAGGGAACTTACAGTCTGTTCAGATAGCAAAACTTATTGAAACAGATATTATGCAATATTAGACAAACACAAGGCAGAATTTTTGCCAGAATTTTTGCCAGGTTGAAAATGTAACAATTGACAGATAACATTTGTTGCATCTTTGATTGTTGTTAATGCTAAGAGCATTAACAATAAGTTTTTTATTGGAAAATTTGCTACGGTCCCACAAGATTGATGTTATTGTTTGTGAAACATCATTAAAGAACAATTATTGAAAACGAGTTCTGCCAGGATATAAATGTTTTTACTGTAACAGACATTCTAACCAAAAAAAAACAGGTGGAGGTGTTATGACAGGAACTAAAGATTGTTATGAGATTTTTACATGTTCAGTGATAACACAAATACTATTGATTAACTGTGGCAATAATAACAACCATGGAGCATATACCAATTGTTGGAGTCTATAGACCACCAAAGTCAAATGCTGATAACCTAGAGGAACTTAAATATTTCTTGTGTGAAACACAAGAGGGAAGAATAATAGTGGCTGGGACTTAAATTTATCAGAAACAGACTGGAAAAATATTGATTCAATAACATTAGTAAGGGAATTATTCATAAGGTATGTTCAGGTACAACAATTGCTTCAGATTGTAAAAATAAACTATCTGGGAAAGGAAAATGCTAGACATTGTTTGTGTTCCTAAATAAATTCCTCTTACTTTATGTCAAGTTTTACAACTGTTGATGTGCAGGGAGCATGGGGTTACAAAGGTTAATTTGTTGCTAGATAATTCTGCCAAAGTGAAATCTAAACCAATGCACAGAAAATTAATAGCAGATTGTATGGAAGTAAAATAGCCACTATGTAAAACTAACTGAAGTGATGCATTAAGTGGAAAAACTGCAGAAGGAATGGGGAATGTTTTAAAAGAGAAATTGTTTGAATGCAAAAAATCAAACAAATAAAATGTTTAACATCAAGATCTAGGCACACAACATCAGGAGGATACATTTCCACAAGAACGAGAAACTTGATTAAGGTGAGAGATAAAACATAAAAGAAATGGCAGAGATCAAACTAGAACTTTGAAAACTAAACTAAACAAACTGAACAAACAAATTAAGCCTAGTGTGAGATAAGATCAAGAAAAATATGAAGAAAATGTATATAAAGATATTGAACAAAATAAGAAACGATTTTATAAATACATAAGATATGGAAGGAGTAAAGACATACAAAATGATAAACTGTGTGTAGATTATAAAATATATTCTCAGATTTTAGATATATTTACAAAATCTTATACAAAACAGTTTGGCGCCACAAAGGGGGTGATAAGTTATCCTACTGGGATCCAGATAATCTCAGATACTGAAATCAAATTAGATTATGCTGAAAAAGAACTATGCAAAATGGATCCAAACAAAGTGCAGGGAAGAGACAGAAATAATGACCTGAGAACCCCTCAGCAAGAACTTACAGAATCATTATATATAGTATTTGCTAGGTCATAGAAATATGGGGAGATTCCTCAAGATTGTAGACATGCACTCATTAAACCTGTCTTTAAAGGAGTAGGACAAACCCATGTTGTGGAAATGTAATGGAGAAGTAATATTGGATAAATTATTATCAGAAATGGAAAGGCTGGGACTTAAAACTATATATTTGCATGCATATGTTGAAATTACTATTACTACGCGTAACATGATGTTCCATAACAATATAACAATGGCTATGAATGAAAAATTGTGGTGTGATATAATTTATATAGATTTAACTTCAGCATTTGACAGTCATACACAATAAATTAGAACAATTTGGTATTTATGTACTCTTGATAAGATGGATAGCTGCAAGGCTTACAAATAGGACATAGGAAGTATCATACAGCAATTGGACAGGTGAATTTCTTGGGTACACTCGGGATGTCTCACAGGGCTCTGTCCTAGGCCCACACTGGTTTAGATTGCATCATTCAGATCTGTCTTTTTTCATCTGTGGTGCTCTACAGTCTGTATATAGATGACTTGAAATTGGGTAAACTGATTACATGTGTTACAGACAGCGCATGTCTGCAAAAGAACTTGACTAGGTTGACCATTTGGCACAGGATAATAATATGCTAATAAATACATAAAAAACTAAGCATATGATATTAGGGAGACATAAACTGAAAGGTTAATATTTAATAGAGCATAGAGTGATTGAAACTGTAGATTCATTTAAGGACCTGGGTATATGGGTAGCTCCAGCTTTGAGTTTTTCTAATTATATCAACCAATTGGTTAATGATAGTTATAAAACTGTAAGTTGTATAAAAAGATTTATAAAGTCTAGGAAATCAGAAATGATGAAGCCAATGTTTCTTAGTTACATTACGCCCAAACCTGAGTACGGAATAAAAATATAGAAACCATATAAGAAAACAAGCATGAGTAATCTGTAAATAGTACAGTGGAAATATACCAAGGGCATCCATGGATGTGAAATTTAATTTATTATGAAAGACTAAAATATCTAAATTTGTACTGTGTCTCATATAGATAGTAAAGATGAGACCTTATTCAGGTATATAGGGCATGTAGAGACAACTACCACTGGGAATGTTTGGGGTTATCAAAAAGTAGTACAGAATCATCAGAAAACCGATGTAGAAGATTCTATGAAAATGAGAAGTGTACTAATTGGTTCTCCGAGACAACAGCTAATGCAGGGATTAGACTACCAAATTATATTAAAGCAAGCACTAGTTTAAATGTTTTTAAGAACAGCCTGCACACTTATTATAGGAACAACTGTTTTGATATATTGACAGGCGTGTGCTTCAAATATGTGTATGTATGCAGCATGTCTTGACCTCTTCAAGTTCTTTGATGCCATGTAAAGTGGCAATATTTTCAACAAGCCAAGTGCACTCCAAATTGACTGCTTTCTAGTTAGATAGATAGCTAATTGTCTGAGAAACAAAACCTACACTGTGAGGGTGGCAGGTGTGTCCTCAGTGAGCATAAAGATAACCAGTGGTGTACCACAGTGATCAGTGCTAGAACCTCTGTTACCCAGCATACACTTCTCTTTTCTTCAAAACAAAACCATGGTACTCTGGGTAATCAGGTTGACATATGATTGTAAACTGGGTGTTATACTCATATCCCCTTCTGATATGAAGACATTAACTTTCACATGTAAAACAGCTAGTGCCCTGAAAATGTACTAAGAGTAAATGCTAAAATATGCAATATTATTGCATTGGTCGACTTCATTGAGATAGTCACCAAAGCCACGGACAAGGGGAAGATGGTGCACACTGCCTACCTTGACCTGGCCAAAGCCTTCAATATTATTCCCCACTCCGGTATGATAGATAAACTCTCTCAGCTAGGCATAAATTCGTATGTTACCAAATGGGTAGCAAACTGGCTCACTGATAGAACTCACTTAGTCAAAATGGGGAAGCCACCTCAAGCAGTAGATCCGTAACGAACATTGTACCCCAGGGATTGGTCTTGAGGCCTCTGTTGTTTGGGATATATTTTTGTGAGCTGCAGGCCATAACCAGTGAGCTATGGCTGACCAAGTTTGCAGATGACTGCAAGCTGAGTACTGTCATTAATTCCCCTAGTGATGTGGACATCCTTCAAGAGCGTCTCATCCAAACAAATGACTGATGAAAGAAACATGGTCTCAAACTGAATGCCAAAAAATGCATCATCATCCCCTTTGGGGAAAGTGACATCCCCACAAATTATCACATTAATAACAAGGTCCTAAACATGGAATCAGTCTTGAGGTACTTGGGCACCCAGGTTGATAACAAACTGACTTTTGACCACCATATTGCCTCTGACATGCAGAAAGCTTTCTACATGGCCCACCTCATTAGTAATGGTATCTCATCCAGGGACAAGGAGGTCATAACATCCCTGTATTCTTCCCTTATAAGACCAATTATTGAGTACAGTACCCCTTTCAGCATGTGCCTCACAAAGCATATGCAGCAGCTGGAGAGACCACAGAGGTTCCTCACCAAGAGAATCCAGGGCCTCAAACATCTACCCTACACAGATTGGCTAAAGGACCTGTCCCTCTACTCAGTCTCATGCAGAGTCCTCCGAGGTGATCTCTGTCTGGCATACAAAGTAATCTCAGACCCTGCCTTGATGGGATTGTTGCATATCTGCAAGTCAAGCTCCACTCAAGTAACCTACACGCATGACCTCAACCTGGTCTGTGACATCAGTAGGACTTGGTGGGATAGATTTGTGTCCCAGAGACTCCCACTTCTGTGGAGCAGACTCCCTCATTAACCCTTTTAAGTGCAACCTGGATAAATGGATATGGAACAGAAAATACACCCCTGGGATTCCACCTGTGTTCCTGCTGGACAGGGGCATTGGGTGCTGACATGTCAGAACATGGGCTAAATTCTTGGCTAGGCTTGTAAGGGCCTCAGGTCCAAAAGCCTAGTAACTTCTTATGATCCTATGGTTTAGCAAACAAACCCTCCACACAGCTTATAGTATAGAAAACATTTCACTCCAAGATAAGATGGATAGCAAATAAGCTAAAAGGCAGAAGTCACGGGTCCATATTATAAGCTCGACTGCTTAACTTGTTGAATACCGAAATGTCAACAGCTAAATGGTGAAAGCTTAAAATTGTGAATGGCCACTTACGCAAATTTATTCATTGGGAAAGAATTTTCTTGGCTCTTGTTGGGAATTTGCCCTTTCTCCAATGTAGAGCGATCTCAAAGTTGGTATATTTAGTTGGGGTGTGTGCTGGGCACAGACCCCCACATTGGGGGGGGGTGAAGCCCCCCACTTTGCTAGGATTTATAAGTTTATTTTAATTTGCGACAGCCAAGCAAATTTTTTCCCAATGAAAAAATTCACATAAGTGGCCGTTCATGATTTTAAGCTTTCACCGTTTAGCTGTCAACGTTTCAGCATTTGACAAGGTAAGCAGTCAAAATTCTAATATAGACCCATTATGGGTGGCATAGGCTGGGTCAGACAACACAAAAATAACCAGTGGTGTCCCACAGGACTCACTGCTCAGACCACTTTTGTTTGGTATTTACTTCTCTGATTTACAGACTATAAACAAAGACCCATGGCTAACCAAATTTATGGATGACCACAAATTGATATCCATTGGCAAATTCTCCTCTGATACAGAAGCCCTCCAACAGAAATATACAGTTATAAATGCCTGGAGTATTGAAAATGGCATTAAATTAAATGATAATAAATGTAACATTGTTGTATTTGGCTCACAAACCATTCCCCCAGTATATAGCACTGGCAATGACCCACCTGAAAATAGCAATGCAGTTAAAACCTGGAAACCTAGGTTGATAATTTCCTCTCCTTTGACCACCATGTGGCAACAGTTGTCAGCAAATCCTTCTACTTGGCACAGATGGTCACCAAGGGAATATCATCCAGATCTAAAGATGTTATTGCCACCTTGTATTCAGAACTGATCAGATCAATTATAGAATACAACACCCCCTTTAAGAAATACCTCTTTAGACATATCCTGACAAACATGATGACAGGCTTAAAATACATAAGCTGCCAGAAGATACTAGAAGCACTGCCCCTCTTTTCTGTTTCTTTTATGCTCTTCAGAGGAGACATATGCCTTGCCTTCTGAGCAATCAGGGGCTTAGCAGTCCAGGATCTCTCTTGTACCTTCACAAATCAAACAGTCCCACAAAAAATCGGAACAAAGATTGAAAACCTGCTTCAACAGATCAATGAAATGAAGGTGAAGAGACAGTTTTCATTGCTCAGTATTTCCCTCACCTCTGGAATACACTCCTCCTGCAGATGAAGCATGGTGATACATTATATTCTTTCAGACAGGACCTGGATAATTTCACTGAGATTTATAACTTCATCCTGGGCTTGACTAGCCTAGCACTCCTTGACAAGGGAGGTATAGCCAAGGGTGGGTGCTGGCAAGCTGCAATGGTCACAAGACTCAGCAGCCTTTAACTTCCTGTAATTAAGTAATAATCCATGACTATGAGTGGATATATCAGGATTTACACACGGTTGGTGTGGTTTGTGCAAAGCCAGAGTGATTAAACAAAGCCAGATGTGGGTAAATCCTGACATACCCACAAATAAGAGTGGATTATTGCTTTTATATATCACATCATTTAAAAAAGATATTGCTTACATTTTTAAGTACTATCTCTGTATAAGGGCACTTCGATCTTCTTCCATGTTTTTCCTTGTTTACTGATGTCCTGCACATGCATATGAGACTTGCATTCCCACACTTGAACAGTACGTCAGTGGAGTGCAGGAGAAACAACTGATAAAAAGAGAATATCTGTTACTGTTTTATTTAATGTTTAAAAAGTCAGGATTTTATGAGGGACAGCAGAGAAATACAAGGAAAATCAGGTGTGTTTCTGTTTCTTTAGTTTTGCAGAATATACCTGATTTTTCCCCATATTTTGCTGTCCGTCAGTATATGTCAATAGAAAATCTGACCACTCAATGGTAGTTCAGTGGATGGACTTTTTTCTGTTGGTATTTTGTATTTACAATGGGCAGGCTGGTTGGACTGTCCAGACAGTGTGCTAATTTTTGAATAGCAATGAGCAGTCATTGGTAATTCCTGTGATTCCTGTTCCTTCTGGCAGTAAGATCTGGTCTAAGTGGAATTCTGAAAGAGCTTCTAATCCGTCTCTGCAAAATGGATGCAGCACTTATGGAATGACTGTAATTTAAGTTACACATATAGGAAGCACCAAGACAGATATTTATTTAAAGAAACATCTTTGATAGGGCTCAGTACACAGCACTTCTTATTTAAACATATAAAGTCATAGAATCCTTACTGAAACTTAAAGTGTTACAACTTATAGCAACAGAAATTATTACTACTTATTTGTTAAACATGTAAACCCACTTAGCATAAGTACCTATTTTTAATGTTGATCTTGAAGCATTTTCCGGTTAGTGACTTGCATAAAGTCATGCAGTAAACAAAAAGAAACTTGTAGAATCAAACCCCGGACTATAGTATGAAGGTTACTGGTAGCTCATAGCCTTTATTCTCTGCTATTTTGCTAGGCAAAATGAACTGAAAAGAGCTGATCAATACTTGTACATTGTTAAAATACAATGTTATATTGCAGTGCATGACCAAAGTACAAAAAAAAAAAAGCAATTCCATGCAGTCTAATGCTCATAAATAGTACAAAATTGCAACTCATTTAAATTATTTTAACTCTGCTTTAAAAAAACACTGCTTTTTATAACTTGTTCAAGAAGATTTATGAAACACACTCTTGTATTTTTATGCACATATTAAAAGGTGAGTATTATTAATTACGTCAATTTTACTAAATGTCATTAAATGGACACCATTCAAAGTAGCCATGGAGTTTCTATCAATAAGTAATAAAAGCTAAATAATATTCCAATACTACTCAAACGTCAGTATAAATATATTGTCATAGTTATGAATTAGCCTCCCCTCTATAATAAATAAACTATTACAAAACAAAAACAAATTTCAGGGTGCTCAACATTTTGATTATCTCATTCATATTTTACTACAAGGTTTGAGTTTAAACACTTAATTTAAACCAAAAGCTGCAACCTAACCTAAAAATCCAAAAGTTTTCTCATTGACTTTGAAAGTCAGGTATGTAATCACCATTATCTTTTCCTCTATAATAGTTAGTCATTTTGTTAACTTCTATATTAAGTAAATAAACAAGTTAGGTATTAAATAATAATATAGAACATAAAACATATATTAAATAATACTTTACAACACAAAATATAAAGTGCTTGTGGACTAGATCAAATACTTTAGCTGTTTCATAGATTACTAAATTAGGAATTCTTTAAGTCATGTTCCTCATATGCTATAATCACTTCCATTGTTTTGTCGTTATCTAAAGTAAGTTTGGTGGGGCACAAACCGAACAGAAACGGCATGATAACTAGAACTAAAACAGGAAGAAGCTTAGAACTAATAACAGCATGTTACAAAATAAGCGAGCTAAGTACACAGACCAGTTGATAATGCTTTACTCTGTCGCCAGTTTTCCCTCTCAATAAGGCTTTGTTAGTTTTTTTGTATGGATATAGTTATTTGCTATCCTGATAATGTAAAAAGTTGAAGTAAAGTCAGAATATAATGATTGCATGGGCAAAGTCCTGGTAAAATTCAGATGGAAACTTGACACTTGGATGGGAAACAGAAAATTCAACCCGGGGATCACTTTTGTGGCTCTGCTCGATAGGAGCACAAGAAAATAATTTTCTTGGGTGGAGAAAGCCAGGGAACCTCTTTTGGCTAGGCTTATATAGGCCATAGGACCAACAGCCTAGTACTTACCTATGAACCTATGAACCAAAGCCAGATTTCTTCCTATTCAGTGGAGCTATATCCTTGAAAAACTCTAGCGAGGCAAAGGAATCCAGAAAAATAGTATCATGAAATTTAACAGATTCATTCAACCACCTATCCAGCAATGGCAGAACAGAGATCTTGAAGGCAGTGTTTATTATAAAGATATCTTTGAAAGATTAAGATGGAGACTATAGACAGTTGTGCTGTTACTGAGACATTTATTTATTTGTTTATTTACTTATTGATGTTTGATTACTGGAAAAGTCTGACTAAGTAGGAGCCCATTTTCAGCGGCTGTCAGGGGAGAAAAGCTCCAATGTATTTAAAAAACATTTTAAGAACAATAATTTTACAATCTTTAAAAATAATACAAAAATAACTACAGTTTAAAGAATTATGCCAAATTAGACATAATATGAAAACATTGGTTAATAATAGAGACAAGTTATTTGACAATGATTTAATATTTACAGAAATTGTAGCCAGTTTATAGAAAAATTAAAGGTAAGTTAGTGTAATACAAACAGGAATTGCAATATGAAGTAGAGAAAAGCAGGCTTATGGTATATTTAGAGAGAAAGCCAGGGAAGAGAAATTGATAGAAGTAAGGAAGTGAGTTGAGAAGGAAGAAGTGATGTGATGTAAGGTATAAACAGGTATTTGGTCACATTTAGGGATATAGTTTATCCTAGTGTTGAGCAAGAACATAGCTTTTTGGCTAGGAAGCCTTTCAGAATGGTTCAGAAGGATGGGAGGGAGGCTATTAACCTGACAGATACAGGTAAGGAGTTCCAGGCTTTAGCAACATGGAATGAGTACAGACAATGCCCTGCAGATTTGATAGGCTTGTGAACAGACAGGAGTTTTTGGTCACTGGATCATAATGACCAACTGGGAACATAGTTATATAGAATGTTATTTAGTGCTGGACAAGCAGATGGATTCTGGATAATTTTATAGGTGTATGTAAGGACAAAAGTACTTAATTCACCTTAAGTTCTGAAATAAATAAATAAATAAATAAAGTTCTACGGTTTTCTTCCTGGTTACTGGCAGTGAATCCGGGCTGTTTTGCTAGCAGAGTTTTTTTCTGGTTATTAGTTTTAACTGCTGGGCTGGCTTTTATGTTTATTGTAATTTTATAGGTGGTAAGAAGCTGTGTATATTTTAGTTGCTGGGGTAGTTCTAACCAATTTAAGCTTTTTAGTGCTATGCAGTAGTGGGTTCTGAAAGGAGTATTTGTTGCAAATTTAACAACTTTTTTATAGCATTGTTCAAGTTTTATTTTTTATGATGCCTAAAGGTTATTAAGGATGGAAGTGCTCAAAAGAAATGTGAGGAGGAGATAAGTAGTGGCAAGTATAGTGTTAGTTGCATTGGTGAGAAAGTTTTTGCCTCTATAAAGCATCCCTACTATTTGATAAGTTTTTTATGAGATTTTGGAAACACAGGTCAATTTTAAGATAATCATCCACTATAATCCCTAATAATTTGCTATGAGAAATGACTTCAATGGGTGTATTATCAAGACAGAGGACTTTGAATTGTGTTTTTTCATGAGAAAGAGAGCGAGAAAGAGAGAGAGAGAGAGAGATTGGGGAGAAAATGTTACTAACATGATTATGAAAGTTACACATGGTTGAAAGCCACAGAAAGTACTTCAGTACTGCAAGGCTACACTGCCTTCCACAAATTTAGAACATCAGCCACACAGACAGGGGCTAATGGTGGAGGTGTCTCAATCTACCTTAGTAACAGTATACCTCAAGGTTGGTTAAACAGGATGATACCCTGGAGTTCATCCATGGGCAAATCACCTTAGATAGAGTCAGTTACCATATCTTAGCAAGTTATAGGTTAGCAATCTATGTCTCAAAAATCCCACAACTCTTATCTAGACCTACTAGAGGCAGTCTCCATCCAAATGAATACTATACTCATGGCAGACTTCAATTACCCTTCTATAGACAAGGTAATATACACTGCCTCCAACTGGCATGCACAACATTCACTGTACTTTATTAACACAAATGCACTCAACACTTAGTGGCACTTCAATGAGAGGTGCAAATATGCTACACCTTGTTCTTACCAACATGGGAGAGTGTTGCACCCCCCCCCCCCATGTCTTCACTGGTGAGGTTGGATTGCAAAGCTATCTCATTCTAAATAAAAATCAACTTGGAAAACCTAGCAAAACCTGCTACAGTTGGAAACTATTCTAAAGCAAACTATATCCTATTAAGCATCACTTTGCCAACATTCAGTGCCCCACCCAACCCAGAGTTCACAACAACTAATCCACAATTATTCACAGAAACACTGTACAGACCTGTAAATGGCTGCAGAGAGTCTGCTTTACTTACCAGAAGTAAACCCAAAACAAATCCCCAAAACAACCCACAGTGGTAGAATCCTAATCTTAATAGGATATATAATAAAAGGGAAAAATTCATGGTCAAACTCAGAAAAAACAACTCTCATAATGACAAGACCTCACTAATAAAACTAAATAAGAAATTAAGAGGATTAATTAAATCCAACAAGGCCAATTATGAAGTCAAGATAGCTTCTCAAGCTAAAACAACCACAAGGCCTTCTACAGCTATGTTTGAAACCTCAAAGGTAATGCACAGTGTGTAGAACTGGTAGCAAATGGTACCACCTTCACTGAGCACACTGACATAGCGAATCCACTGGCTGACAAATTCTGCCCTGTCTATATACTCTCTCTCTCTTACAGGTTGTTGAGAGGCAATCTGTACTTGGTATATAAGGCATCCTTAGATCCAGCCCTGATGGAGCTTTTGCACATCTGCAAAATGACAACACAAGAAACACTAAATACATGGATTTAAACTTAGCTTGTGACATAAATGGAACATGCTGGAAAGACAGATATGTGACTTAAAGGATCCTCATGCTCTGGAATAGGCTGCCCATCCATGTGAAGCAGAGGTCATCCCTAACCCTATTCAAATATAACCTTGACCACTGGATGAGAAATTGCAAATTCATTTCCGGGTTCCCCCATGTCTATTATAGACATAGACTGACAGTAAATATTCCCTAACATTGGAGGGGTAAACATAAATTCATCCCTGTGCTGGCCCCCATGTCTCTTATCAACAGAGGCCAACAGTAAATATTCCCTATCTAAAATAACTCCCCACATAACTTTTCCCCTCCTAACCAACACATCCCTCCTAACAAACATGTCCCCCCAGTTACGAACACATGTTACAAACGGATGCAGTTGGGTTGGGTTATGTGGCTTACAAAGGCCCTGGTGGTCATTAGCCCTGTATATACCTATGAACCTATGTATGAACTTAAATAATAAATTTAAAATTCACAAGGCAATGATGTATTAGACTCAACTCATAAGTAAAGAACTTAATAGGAAGAAAAGGTCTTGCAATGAGAAATAATGGACATACCAGTACAATCAGCTAAAATATTCTGAAGGCTTTATTCCTATTTTACTATAAAAGTTTAAGTTCTTATCACAGTCTGATATAAGTCCATTTGCTTATTATTTTCAGGTATGGAGACCAATATACTGTAGACAAGTCAAGATTTCGTCTGACATGACTGACTTCTTTGCTGACTGCACTTAGTCATCAAGTACACCTCAACATAAAAATACTACTAATTTCTGGATGGGAAATTAAAATATATTGCTATGTACATAATAATTATAAAGTTAAATATGGAGCAAAGATAACCTAAACAAAATAAATAAATAAAGTCAGCAGCTTGCTGACCTGTCATTTTCAGATTGTCTTCTATACATCAATAAAAATTATTGACATTCTGAGCATGCAAAACTTAAAAGCATATATCGGGAACAGATCGGGGGTCACAAAATGATGGCTGACTGACAATTCATAAAAGGAAAGGATAAAGCAAAAGATGAAAATGCTGAGCATTTTGGTCTCATCCCAGTAACAATTTTTTCATTCAGAGAAGAAATTGCTCCAGGTCACAGTGCAAAACAGTGCCTATCTAAGCGGATGAAGTACTCCAGGAAGCTTGGCTTTATTAACTATCAAAACAAGCCTGTCATGTACCTAGCCATCTATCTATCCACTCATGTGTTCATTCATTCATTCATTCACTCATCCTTAGTACTTTTCCCCACAAGGTATGCTGCATTTGACAAGCAAGGCAGCTGGCCTTTGCAGTCAAATGCATCTGCCTCCTACTATTTCCAAAATCCTGCTGTTTCAAGAGAAACATAAACAAAAACGAAACAAAGGATTCAGAGTGCTGTATGGTATCTGTGCATGACATATCGAATGGCCACACCCCCATCATCCTTTGTCTGAAGCAGTATAAGCCATCAGATCAGTATCTGGGTGTATGCTACATCTTTCTACAATCTGCAGTATGGTGACAGTGAATTTTAACAGGTCTGTGTTAACTGTGGTGACCCTGAAATGGCTTTTGCTGTTATATGAAAGCAGTATGATAACACTAAGCACTTTACCAAACAGCTATTTCCTTTATTAAAAGCACTCCAGGAAGATTATACAAGCACAGTAACTAAGCATATGTCATCGTGCTCCACTGCCCTTCCTGTAAATGTTATCTGGCTTAGATGCATTGATATATCTGATGGGTTAGTACAGCATGTAAATTTGTCAAGTGCAAATGTCTGAGGAGCAGTGTTTAACCCATCTCAGGAGCACTTGGCTCTACTTGCAAATATTATAAGACTGTTTGTTTTATAGTATGGCATAAATAATGTAAAAATGCATTTAAATGGATACACTCTTCTCCAGTGCTTCAGGCAATAATGTTGTACATTGCTAAGAAATGGAGAAATAAGAAACATAAATGAACTATAAAGTAAAAAAAAAGTTTGTCAACAAATAAGGAGTCATGGTTGCATATACTTGGCATCAAAGACAAGAACAGTACCTGTTGAACCACAGGCAGTATGCTATATTACTAACCAGTAATAGTTTTACAGCATGACAGCTTTAGTATAGCTATTATTTTTTTACTTGTACATTTATGGAACTGACCACCAACCAATGTGTGTGTGTGTGTGTGTGTGTGTGTGTGTGTGTGTGTGTGTGTGTGTGTGTGTGTGTGTGTGTGCGCATTTATGTGTGCGTGTGTTTGTGTATGTGTTAACATACATATAGTCATCTCTGAAATGTATATATGTTTTCTTTCTTTCTCGGGGGAAGGTGGGTTGTGACAACAGATAGGAGCAGAAGGTTTACATTAACCTGTAAATGTGTACCATAAGGTCTGCTTCCTTCTTACCAGACCACATGATTAAGAATTATGTTCTAATGCAAAAGCAGGCTGCTGCCAAGAAAGATACCATTAATGGCTGAATGAAACTGCTTGCCCCACCAGTGACATCTTCCTGTTCTGAACTTACTCAAATGTTGGCACACAGAGGCTGCCTCTTTTTCATGGTCAGAATGTTTATTCGTGCTGTCTTGATATTGTGCAGAACTTTGTTGTTCTCTGTGTGTATAAGGGTTTTCTCTGGGTACTTCAGTTTCCTTCCAGTCTCCAAAAAGCTTCTGCTTAGGTTAATTTGTTACTGTGAAACTGTCTCAAGTTCACAGAGTTTATCTTAGCATGAAAATAAGAATTTGGTTCAGTGCTGCTGACACAACAAAATGAAATAAGTACTTTTTTGCTACTGCCCTTCTTTTCTTTTCTTAAGCCTGTTTTTCTCTCCCATCTGGTACTGCTGTTTCATACATTTGTATTTTTATCTGATATATTAAAACTTAATTGTACCCATTTGTATTTTGTACGCAGTCTACATATCTACTGAAATTAAATATCTAATGTAATGCATGTACTAGCTATCATCTGCACTCTGATCCTGCTTCCATAAAGATGGCTACTCTTACCTTTGTGACCTGTAACTGATCACATCTACGTGTTTTTTTTTTACATTTTGTATCACCTACAGAGTATATTCTGCATCAACATGCTTGTATTTGATTGTTTCGGATGACTGAAAATAAATATGTTTGTTTAGTATTTCTGACCAATAACCAAAGGATGAATCAGATTAAGATCTGTGATTGTTACTAAAATGGCTTGTTTGCTACTCTTATTCCTTCCCCTGTAGCATCTTGGGAGTTTTGTTATGAGATGAAACCATAGCCTGCTGTGAGATTTTGGCAACTGAGAAAACTGGTACGTGTTATCAATTCAAACTGACAGCAAATCACCATGTTTTTACAGCACGGGATATGGACAGTTTTGTTTTGTTTTGTCTTCATTCATTCCATTTACTGTGTTTACTTTTCTGTCCATGTTTAACAAAGTGGTGTGTCTGTCAGAGTGAGCACATTAAGCAGTTTAAGCAGAATTTTTTTTTTTTTAGTTTAACAACATATCTTTACATATGCTCTTCTCCTAAAGTTATTTTAGGAACAGAGTCATAATGTTTAAAGGTCAGTAGAGCATTACTGTTTCCACATTAAATAACTTAGTTAACAAAAAAGTACAGTCTGCTGTTAATACTGCAGACAGGAGAAGGCAAGTACTTAACACTTCTTTATTTTACTATCTTTCATGCCTGAAACTACTTGCCAACATTTCACAATAAACGTCTTACTTAAATTTTAATTCAATAGTATGCATATCACAGGGAAAAATGAACAGACAAGTTAAAGGATACTGGAGATACCCTTTAAATAATTTGAAACCAGAAACCATTAGACTTGTTTGACTGCCATAATATTAGTCACTGTTAGTTATCATATCAAAGAGATAAACATAGACTGGAGTTTCAGTCCGTAAATCCCAAAAATCAAGTCAACAAAAAGTACTGGTAACATTTTCCTTTTATTCTAGTCATTAATAAGCAGGGTGGAGACTGCAGCACCTACTGTCTTAGTTCCTTTTATTAGAGAGTTTATACTTGAAAGAGATGTAAATAAATGTCAATTTAATTTTTTAGATCATTTCAGTCTGTCTGTCTGTCTGTCTATTTAACTACATCTCGCAAATCTACTTATTTATTGAGAGTTATATAACTGCACGTCTGAATCCCAGACCACCACATCAACAAGACATAAAAATGACAAGTCCAATTTAAACCTGCAAACAGCATAAATAATCAAAAAATGTAATAATCTAAAGACAGTTTCAGTTCTCCTGCTAGATTTCAGTTAGACTATTCTATAATGGTAAAATTTCAGAGACATTATAAACAAGTACACAGGCTGATTCACTTGAATCAGGGAGGTATCTGGTCTCACAGGACCAGGATATGATATGCAAAAGACATCCTATACTGCCAGATGTTTCCAGTCTGGCTCATGGAACTGTTAGCAGATCCTTACCTGGTCTGTGTATGTCACAGACCTAATGATTCATTTTGTTCCTTTGGGAAGGCCTGAAGCCAGGATTTTTGGAATTATGCATCTTCTTCCAGAATATAACCCCCCTTCTCCATAACTGTAGCACCTTACTCCCAGAAAGTGAAGCCCTGAGCAAAAAAACATAGCTGACTAGGCATTCTGAAAAAAATGTAATAAATTCATCACTTCTTCTTCTCTTTCAGCTGTTCCCATTAGAGGTCACCAAAACAGATCATCTGTTTCCATTTCTTCCTGTCCTCTACATCTTGCTCTGTCACACCAACCACCTGTATGTCCTCTCTCACCACATCCATAAACCTTATCTTAGGCCTTCCTTTTTTCCTCTTACCTGGCAGCTCCATCCTTAGCATCCTTTTCCCAATATACCCAGCATCCCTCCTCAGTATATGTCCAAACCAAAGCAATCTCACCTCTCTGACTTTGTCTCCAAACCATCCAACCTGAGCTGACCCTCTAATATACTGATTCCTAATCCTGTCCATCCTTGTCACACCCAGTGCAAATCTTAAAATCTTTAACTCTGCCACTTCCAGCTCTGACTCCTGCCTTTTTGTCAATGCCACCATCTCCAACCCATACAACATAGCTGGTCTCACTACCCTCTTGTAGATCTTCCCTTTCACTCTTACTGGTATCCGTCTGTCACAAATCACTCCTGGCACTCTTCACCACCCATTCCACCCTGCCTGTACTCTCTTCTTCACCTCTCTTCCACACTCACCATTACTCTGAACTGTTGATCCCAAGTACTTAAACTCATCCCCCTTCACAACCTCTACTTCCTGCATCCTCACCATTCCTCTATCTTCCCTCTCATTCACACACAAATATTCTGTCTTAGTCCTGATGACCTTCATTCCTCTCCTCTCTAGAGCATATCTCCACCTCTCCAGGGTCTCCTCAACCTATTTTCTACTCTCACTACAGATCACAATGTAATCTGCAAGCATCATAGTCCATGGCACCTCGTGTCTGATCTTGTCTGTCAACCTGTCCATCACCATTGCAAATAAGAAAGGGCTCAGAGCTGATCCTTGATGTAATCCCACCTCCACCTTAAATACGTCTGTCACTCCCACTGCAGACCTCACCACTATCACACTACCCTCATACATATCCTGCACCACTCTTACATACTTCTCTGCCACTCCTGACATCCTCATACAATACCACAACTCCTCTCTAGGCACCCTATCATATGCTTTCTCCAAGTCCACAAAGACACAATGTAACTCCTTCTGACCTTCTCTATATTTCTCCATCAACACTCGCAGAGCAAACATCGCATCTGTAGTGCTCTTTCCCAGCATGAAACCATACTGCTGATCACTAATCATCACCTCCCTTCTTAACCTAGCTTCCACTACTCTTTCCCATAACTTCAAGCTGTGACTGATCAGTTATATCCCTCTGTAGTTACTACAGCTCTGCACATCACTCTTATTCTTAAAAATAGGTACCAAAACACTTTTTCTCCACTCCTCAGGCATCCTCTGACTTTCCAAGATTTCATTAAACAATCTGGTAAAAAGCTCCACTGCCATTTCTCCTAAACACCTCCATGCTTTCACTGGTATGTCATCTGGACCAACAGCCTTTCCATTCTTCATCCTCTTCATAGCTGTCCTTACTTCTTCCTTGTTAATCTGTTTCTCTTCCTGATTCACTATCCCCACATCATCCAACCTTCTCTCTCTCTCATTCTCTTCATTCATCAGCCCCTCAAAGTACTCGTTCCATCTGCTCAATGCACTCTCCTCACTTGTGAGTACATTTCCCTCACTATCCTTTATCAACCTTACCTGCTGCACATCTTTCCCAGCTCGGTCCTTCTATCTAGCCAATTGGTACAGGTCCTTTTCTCCCTCTTTAGTGTCCAACCTTTCATACAACTCTCCATATGCCTTATCCTTAGCCTTCGCCACCTCTCTCTTTGCCACGCTCTTCATCTCTGTATACTCCTGTCTACTTTCTTCATCTCTCTGAAAATCCCAGTTCTTCTTCACCAGCCTCTTCCATCTGTTCTAGATATATCAACCTTGTAATCTAAAACCTCTTTACCTACTATTATCTTTTCATATAACCAATTGTACTATTATGTAACAATGTAATTCTCATGTATATAACTAACTATCTATGTGGAGCTTTTCTCCCCAGGCCTCCGCTGAAAATGGACATATATCCAGTCGGATTATCCCGGTCAACAAATGTAAAATGAAATAAAAATAAAAATATACTCTCCTGTACTTCCTCATTCCACCATCAGGTCTCCTTGTCCTCCTTCCTCTGTCCAGATGTCACACCAAGCACCTTTCTAGCTGTCTCCTTTACCATCTCTGCTGTAGTTACCCAGCTATTCAGTAATAATAAATAAATTCATCACTCAAACAGCAAAACTGGCTAGCACTCCCACATGCCCTTTCATATGCCCAGATACAAGTAGTACACAAGCTACTGAATAGACCAGAACAATCTCCTAGCCTTGCAAATCTCATGCTCCCATACTCACCAAATAGAACTTAAATGCTCCTAACTGTAACCAAACCCAAGAACAGGACTGGTGATTCCCTATATTCTAACTCAGTCTCTAAAAATGGAACTCTCTTCTTTTCTCCATAAGAGAAATTGGAAAGTTAAGCACACTCAAAACATAACGTACACCTAAAACAGACTTGGCTGTGCAGCTGTGTTGTCTGAACTTTGGAATAACATACAATTAATAATGTGCGTGTTTTATTTCTGTAAATAAGTAAGCTTTATCTTATTGAACTCTGTCTTATTACTAATGTATAGCAAATAATCTGCATTGTTCTTTAACTGAATTCTTCATAATTGTTTATTATCTGATTCCTGGACCTTTTCTCCCTGGGCCTCTGCTAAAAAGGGGTTTCATGCCCAGATGGATTATCCCAGTTAACAAATGGAATAAATAAGTAAATAAATAAATAATGTAACCAGGAACCGTGATAAATATACCAGTTAAAATGCAAAACATAAATTATTTAAAAAAGTATGTACAGTGATGTACACTGTTCAGGGCTGGCTATTTCCGTTGCAGTGGAAGGTTTTTTTTTTTTTTTTTTTACTTTGTTTTCCAGGGTGTGGACTGATTCATAGTGGACTTATTTTAGCCACAGCCTGGTGATTATACTTCAGAGAGAGAGTCCAGGAAAACAGTGCAAATCAATTACTATAGGAAGAGAAAGAAGCAAAATACAAGAATATAACAATGTAACAGATATTAGAAATCAAGAGAATGTGAACAGGCAGTACAGTACACTGAAGTGATGTATGGAACACTGTGCACAAATTTGCAACATAATGGGAAATACAGCTGGGGAGAAAAGTTGACACACAAGTAGAGTGACAAGGAAATGGGGGGTAGTAAGGGAGTGAGGGAAGCAGTTGCTAAAAAACTGAAAAACAGTATTATGAGTTGAAGAATTATTAGTGCCTAAGTGGTGTTAAGTGGGTTCACGTTACAGGTTGTTGGATGAAGCAGTTACAGGTGGATCTCTTTCTGCTTGAGAAAGTTACTCATTATTTTCAGAATTCACTGCTTGTAGCTATATTGTGGCGTTCCATGGGGAGAGTGTCACAGTGTTTAGGTACCTGGATGGAGAATACATTTTTGGTAGATATGAGAGGATTGTTAGATTTGGCCAGTTATGGGGCAGCACTGGCATATGACTGAAGTCAGCAAGGTGTGTTCTTAATGTCCACTGTGTGACTAAGGTATGAGCGGAGTTATTGGAAATAGTTTTAGGAACACTGGAAAGGAACAGAAGAAAGGTAATTTCACTCTGCAATATGAGACCACCTTGTTTGCTTTAGTGTTATGCAGTGCTGTTCACTTTTAGGTGAGAGGAAAATGAATCTGCAAATTTTATTTGAAAGGATTTGGAGGTGTTTGCGATTTTTATTACTTCATGCATGAGTAAGAAGTTGGAGGGAGTATTGTAAATGGGACTGAATAAAAGGAGCAGCTTAGATACACTAAATGAGAAATCACTTATTATTTCTGTCTTTTCCTATTCAGAGTATCAAGCAAGTTGCAGGGACTTTTATGTTTTTCTGATGAAGAAAATTAACTGTCTACTTGCATCTATAGACCAATATGGATGGGCCTATCTAAAAGTATCTGTTACACTTTATTCATAATTAAGAAAGTAATAATCTTAATGAAGAAGGTGATGAAAAGGAAATAGTTTAAGTACCTGTTTTGCTGCCTATCTCCAATAAATCATCAGCAGTATTTAAGAACTAATACAGAAGGTGAAGTCATATCACTGTTCAGTTCTTGCTTTGCTCTGAAGAATTCAAATCTACTACAGACAGAATACAGCTCAGCCATTTAGAAAGGAAAGTAGTTTGTAGTAACCGTATACAGAGGATTACTGTGTAACAACTTTAAAGAAAGGATTACAGTGTAATGACTGTATACTGAAGATTACTATGCAGTAACTGTAAAGTAAAGATTACTGTGTAATGACTATATACTGAGGATTACTGCATAGTAACTGTAAAGTAAGGATTATGGTGTAGTGACTGTACAGTGAGGTGTTCTGTGTAGTAACTGCATAGTGAGGATTATAGTATAGTGACTCTACTCTATAGCAAGGATTACTATTTAGTGACTGTATAGTGAAAATTACAGTGTAGTGACTATATAGTGAGGATTACAGTGTAGTCACTATATAGTAAGGATTACGGTACAGTAACTGTATAAAGACAATTGTATCACTATGTAGTGGTTGTATAGTATACAGTGACTGTATAGTGAGGATTATAGTGTAATGACTATATATATATAAATTACTATGTAATTACTGTGCAGTGAGGATCACTATGTAGTGGTAGTATAATGTACAGTGACTGTATAGTGAGGATTATAGTGTAGTGACTATATAGTAAGGATTACTATGTAATGACTGTATAGTGATACTTACACTATAGTGACTGTACAATGAGGTGTACCATGTGGTGATTATACAGAGAAGATTACATTATAGTGACTATATAGAAAAGATTACTGTATGCTAACTGTATAAAGACAATTATTATATTGTTACTGAACAGTGAGACTCACTGTGTAGTGATTTTATAGTGAAAGATAACTGTACAGTGACTGTATAGTGAAGATTAGTGTACAGTGACAGTATAGTGAGGATTATTGTGTAATGACTGCATAGTGAGGATTATACTGTAGTCACTATATAGTGAGGAGTAACTGTAACTGTAGTAACAGTAAAATTACTACAGTTTAGTGACTGTATAGTAAGGATTACGATATAATAACTGTATCATGAGAATTACAGTGTAGTGACTATATGATGAGGATCACTGTATGGTAATTGTACAAAGACAATGACTGTATAGTTACTGTACAGTGAGGATCACTGTGAAGTGGTTGTATAGTGAGGAGTACTGTATAGTGACTGTACAGTGAGGTGAACTGTGATGTGACTGCATAGTTTGGATCACTGGTGACTGTAGAATGAGTATTATTATATAGTGATTGTACAGTGAGGTGTACTGTGAGGTGACTGTATAGTGAAGATTACTGCATTATAGCTATATAATGAGGATGTATGTGTAGTAACTGTATAGTAAGGAGTGAAGTGTGGTGACTATATAGTGATAATTACTGTGTGGTAACTGTATAGTGAGTATTATTTTATACTAACTGCATTGTGAAGATTACTGTGTAGTGAGTATATATAGTAAGTATTACTGTATAGTAACTGTAGAGAGAGGATTAGTGTCTAGTTACTGTGTATTGAGTGTGTGAACGGGCGTTCCTTAGTTTAAGGTTGTGTGTTAGGCCCGGCAAGCCAGCACGTAAAACTCTACTGCCAATCATTAGCGGACCGGAGTTACGCTGTGGTGACCCCTAACTGGGAAAAGCCGAAAGATACAAACAAACTGTACAGTGAGGATTACAGTATAGTGGCTATATAGTGAGATATACTATGCAGTAACTGTACAGTGAGGATTACTGTGTGGTGACTGTGACTATACAGTAAGGATTACTGTGTGGTGACTATATAGTGGTGACTACTGTGGCATGAATATACAGTGAGGATTATTGTATAGTGATTGTATAGTAAGGGTTACTGTATAGTTACTATATGGTAAAGATTACAGTGTAGTGACTCTATAGTGAGGTATACTATGCAGTAACTCTACAGTGAGGATTACTGTGTAGTAAATTTATAGTAAGCATTACTGTATCAGTTCACAGGTCTATAGTAGGCTAACATCCACCATGGCCTTTATAAACCTAGCCTTGCAATCTAATCCAATTGTGTCCCTATGTATCATGGGTGTTTATTAGGTGAACAGATGTTAGTTACAAAGTTTCTAGAGGTTATGCAGGAGGGGAGTTATGTTAGTTTGGGGATTACTGTATGCCTCTGTCTATTAAAGATATGGGGGCTAGACCCCAGGTGAATCACTGCTTTTCCATCCATTGGTCAAGGTTGCACTTAAATAGGGTTAGGGATAGACTCTGCTTCTCATGGATGGGGAGCCTGTTTAAGAGCATGGGGATCCTCTGAGACACATATCTGTCCCACCAACCTGTCTTATTTATATCGCAAGCAAAATTTAAATCCTTGGATCTAGTGTTTTTAATGCTGTTCATTCTGTGGCTGTGCAAAAGGTCCATCACTGATGCATCCAAGGATGGCTTGTATGCCAGGCATAGATCACTTCTCGGTGACCTGTAGAAAACAGAGTACAGAGAAAGGGCTTTAAGGTGATATGTATAGGACAATGTGTTTATATCTTGGATTTATCTGGTAAGAAACCTTTGTGGGTATTCCAGTTGTTGCATATGCCTGGTCAGGTACATGCCGAAGGGGGCATTATACTCAGTGATGGGTCTGATAAGGGCTGAATAGAGTGGCGCTATGACTTCCTTTGACCTGGATGCCATGCCTTTACTAATAAGTTGGGCAGCATAGAATGATTTGCTTACTACGTTGGCCACATGTTGGTCAAAGAACAGCTTACTGTTTACATATGTTCCCAGATCCCTGACTACCGGGTCAACTCTTAGGAGTGTCGTATTGATGTAGCAATCAGACTGGGTGGCAGTTTTCCCAAAAGGAACTATGATACATTTCTTGGCATTGAGTTTTAGTCTGTGACTTTAGCACCAGTCATTTGTCTGTGATAGACCCTCTTTTAAGATGTTTGTGGCATGCAGTTATCAATGAACTTGGTCAGCCAAAGGCCCTTGACATTAACCTTTACCTCTGAGAAGTAAATGCCAAATAGTAGTGGTCCCAGCACAGAGCCCTGAGATACTCCACTGGTGACCAGTCTCTTAGTGGAGGTGGTATCACCAATTATGGGTCCTGTCTGTGAGCCAGCCATCAATCCAGGGAGTTATGTAGGGGGTTATGCCCAGTTTGGTGAGTTGGTCAACTATATTAGAGTGGAGTATTGTATCAACTGCCTTAGCCAGGTCCAGGTAGGTGGGATGCACTGTTTTCCCCTCATCCATTGCCTTTGTGACCTTCTCAAAGAAGTCCACTAGGTTTAGAAGGCATGACCGTCCCATTGCTAAAGTGGTTTTGATCCAGTGTCTGAAGATGGCTTATGTTTTTCCTGATTATTTCCTTGATAATTCCTTCTATGATGACTATATAGTGAGGACTACATGTAATAGCTATATAGTAAGGATTACAGTGTGGTGACTATATAACAGGCAGTGACTGTACAGTGAGGTGTGCTGAGTGTTCAGTAAGAATTACTGTGTAATAACTGCACAGTGAGGAATTACACTGCAGTGACTATATAATGAGGATTACATGAGGATTACAGTGTAATGACAGTACAGTTAGAATTCTTGTGTAATTACTGTGCCTGTTCAATGAGGATTATTGTGAAATAAGCCTCCGCCATTCAGCCACCTGTTTCCTGTTGTTCAATAGTGCAGGGTTTGATTCCCTCAGCTTCCATTACCCAACAGTGTGATTCTAAACAAGTCACTTAACCAGACACCACTCCTGGGATCAGTCTGAAAAAGGCCCATAGAGATTAGTGCTCTACCCTTTAAAACAAATACAAATAAATAACTAAAGATTCCAATCTTCAGGGATATCTTTTCTTTTGCATTTGTTTATGTAAATACTGACAGCACATCGACTATACCTGTGAGCAGTGAAAACAATATACACTGCTTACAGAAGCATTTTGATGAATTTTAGTTGTTTTGATAGTTTCACACCATATATTTTTTCTTCAGAGTTTGCTGCAATATTTTCAGAAATAGCAGTATATTGTAAAAATAAGTAAAGGTGTTTTATGTAGTGGAAGATCCTACTGTGTAGCAAGAAGCATGAAAAATATAGCTCCCCAGGCTTGAATCAGTGTTTCTCTTTACACTCAGAATAGATATATTTTATTTTATTTTTTTGACAAGAAACATCTTTATTAAATTACCACTTATGACATGGGCAATCATACATTTATATAAATGAAAACAATCCATATTGATATATGTTTAGTTGCAAACATTATGCATCACTTATAATCTATCCAGTCATTGTCAGGCAAAAATTATCTCATTCAAATCCTGCCTTCTTTTAAACCTCATTCCATTCCTCTTTCAAAACATTATTCTGCATCTACTGTTCTCACAATTCCCATTTTTTCTATGTAATTTGCTCCTACCCTTTTCTAAAGATCCCATTCCCAGTTGTTTTATCTCTGTAACTATATTCACTAGTTCTAGTACAGTTGGTTTAGACTTTGATTTCTATTTTCTAGTAATTGCTTTTTTGGCAACCACCATAATTAGACCCAGCAAGGCCTTAATATGTCTAGGCAATTCCAGTTCTGTATTATAGCTCAAAAAAAATATTTCCTTAGTTATACCAATTTGCTCACCCAGTACGTCTGATTGAGTAGTCTGCAGAGAATTTTTAAAGTCTGCCAACTTATTACACTCCAAAAGAATATGTCCTCAATTACTTCTTTCTTCCCTATTACACCTCCAACATTTGCTATCTGTCTGAGGAAAACTTCTTTGGAGTCTACTTGGGATATAAAAATACCTATGTTAATACTTCCAAGAAAAGATCCTAAATCTTCCAGACTTTGTTAGCCTGACAAAATAAATATATAGCAGATGACATAACATTTCACTGCTCCACAAGGCTGCAGATATCACTTTGGCTATACAGCATCAGTGGATGATTCAGCTACGGAAGTTATCAAATAACCTAAGGCAAGTAGAAGCTAAATATGAAAGGACACAACATATCTGTATCCAGTTAGCATTTACAATAAGAACTCTCTCACACTAAAGTTAGTGAAATCTAAGGTGGGAAGCTCAGAATGGCATACTACAAAGGCTACCTTGTAAGCATTAGGATCAAGTGACTTAACCACAACACTGGAATGTAAACAGATTCCTCTGTTTAAAAAATGTCAATTTGTACACCTTTAACACTATACTATGCATGCCATAGGTATCTAAATGGAATACAATGCTTTTTTTTTTTTTTTTGTAAATTGAAGGATACATTCAGTAAAGCAAGTTTTTCATCCTTAGAGTCATGTTTATTATCACATTCCATATATCTGTCTGGTTTCTTCAACAGTCAGCCATATCTGAATAATTTAACAGGACAAGATATTTGGCCTTCTTTTAAAATACTTCATTTCAGACATGACTTCAGGAGTATCTCTGTGCAGCTCAACAATCATATTTTTAGTCACTATTTTTTCATAAAAGGACTGGTTTGGGATTATTCTGGTTGTTCATTGTTCTCCAACTTTGACTTTTATGTATTTGTCTGGTATAAATATCTACAATTTCTTCTATACAACTTGCCATCTTCCCCATGAACTACATAGGATATTGCTTCAAGTGCTTTACCAACAGCTTCAGCTTCAGGTTGCAAACTTTACCATATTTTTAGATTTTCATTTTGTCTCTAACCATATATCTGGTAGCTTTATGCAGTTTGCATCATAGCAGTATTTCTGTGTCTGTTTTCTCTGTTGTAGTTAACTTCCTTTAATTTATGCTGGTTTTCAAGGGTCTGGTACAAGTGCTGACATGCTAATAGCTCACAACACACTTACTAGCTCAAGTGCCCTAATTCCCATTAACCTGATCCTGCATATTGGCCTAGTCCTCCAACCCTGTTAAAATGTATAGATCTAACAGTGCCCTAACTTTAACCCCAAAACTACCACCCAGTTCCTAACCTTAAGTCCTCTCTCTCTAACCCATATCCTATAACTCTCATACTTCCTAAACCTAAAGTTACTAGTTGATGCCTAACCCTAAAAATCTAAGCTCCCTTCCTAAACTTAAACTCTCCGCTCATTCCCTAAGCTAAAATTTCACTCCTCTTCCCTAAACCTAAACTCCATGATCACTCTGTAAACATAAAATGTTTATCCCACTCCCTACACTTAAACTCCCCTCCAGTTCCTTAACACTGAAACACTCCACCCACCCCTAAACTTAAATCCCTCTTGTGATCGTTGTTGAAACTCTAAGTTACATTCCCACTCCTTCACGGTCCCTGCCCACAGGTGCTGCAGTTACCTTGATCATACTTGAATAATTTGTTCATGCAAGGTGCAGCATCCCCACTCTCTCTGCATAGCTGTCTCATCTTGCTCACACTCACATTCAAGTCAAGACTGAGCATAAGCAGCAGTCCAAGCAAGCTGCAAGCTACTCAGATCCCTAGCTTTGTGACAGTGATCAGCAAGTGCCTTGGACTTGGACTTTTGTAGTAGACCCATGTTGCAGGCATCAACAAAGCAAATGAAGCAAGCTATCTGCCTTTCAATCTTCTGCCCATCAACAGCTGAGCTGGTGAGAGACTGAGTCCCCGCAGAGGACTATAACTATATTTAAAAATTACAAGATGACAATCTTCTTAGCATTTGCTAAAGATCTTTCTCATGAGATTCTTTACGGTTTGGATAGTTCTCTCCTTTCCACTAAACTAAGAATAGTGTGAACTGGAGGTTACATGGCTGAATTCCCATTCACACCCAGCTCTTTTGAATTTCTTGCTTATGCACTGTGGTCCATTGTCTGTACTTCTTATGCACTAATCACATATACACCTACTCTACCTATCACAGATGAAATACATGGCTTCTCTGAAATGGAATAAATAAGTACTTAATGAATAATCTGGAGCTGAGCACACAGCCACGTCTTCTTTAGGATTGTTGCAATGTATGTACTGCGGATGGCACAGCTGTGCAGTAAGTGTTCAGTTTAAACTGAGATTCCTGGCTGTAACATAGCACAGCAGTAGGCTGATGCTGGATGAATTTGATGTACTATATGACACTGGAACAGTGGTTGACATTAGAACAGCTGTAAAGCTTCTGGCACTGGATCACCAGTGGCTGCTACAGCTGGTTCTCAACAAAAGGATGATGGTTCCTTTGCTGAAGATCACCAGGAGGATTCCTTGTTGCCCATCATGGATGTTTCTTGAGGGAACAGCAGTTCTGAGTGTGATCTGGAAGAGACTGCCCTGGTCTCCTAGCATCAGTTGTGGAGATCGGTGGCTGCTGAGCTGCCTCAGTAACTGGCTTCTGCACCTCAATAACGTGGAGTGCCTTCTGGCATGCCTTGTGGAGTCACATACCCAACAGGCCATCAGAGGCACAGCCATCCCATAATATCAACCACTCATATGAGAAATGTCTGAGTGTGTTGCCCTCTAGACTGGCATGCATCCTGACATACCATGACCTTACCTCATACCAATTCTGATGTTTTTCCTCCCTGTTTCTCACTGCTTCTTTCGCTAATCCCTGTATCTCATCCACAGCCTTCCCTCACTGCCTTTCCCACCTATCATTATTTAAGAGCTTCATCTGTCCATTAGTAGTATGGGACCAATCCTGGAATAAATTTTCTAATTTGAATCCATAGATCCTAGTTGCACTTTAATATGGACATGGATAACATTTGTTTTATGTGGATGGGGAGTCTGTTCCAGAGTAGTGGTATCCTCTGCGAAATATACCTGCCCCTCCAAACTGTTCTGATGATGTTGAAGAAGAGGTTTAGATCCCTAGACTGAACATTTCTGATACCATTTGACTTGTTGATGTGCAGCAAATCTGTCAGTACTAGGTTGGAGGATGCCTTCTTCACCAGATGCAGGTCACGTCTTTACAGTTTGCAGGATACCGAGTATAGTGTTTAGCTCTTGTGTCCTTTTAGTAAGGTATCTCTGTGGAATTCTAGTTGTTGCATGTGTCTGAACAGATATATGCCAAGGGGGGGGGTATTATATTCAATGACTGGCCTAGTGAGGGCTGCATAAAGTGGATCAATAGCATCCCTAGATCTTGGCACAATCCTTTTGTTTATATGCTGTGCAATATAGGACTTTTATACAACAATGGACACATAGCCAAAAATTAGGACACTGTCCACATAACTTTCCAAATCCTGAACAATTGGGTCAATTCTTAGGGCATATTGTCAGCGTAGTAGTTCCCTGGGGTAGATGACTTCCCAAAGGATACAATAATGCATTTTTTGGCATTTAGATTCAGTCCATGATTTTGTCATCAGTTATTTATTTGGGACAAACCTTCCTGCAGGATGGCTAAGTCATTTGGGGATTCGGTGACTGCTGTCATCCATTTCTCCATTTGAATAGCTGCAGATTACCCTTGTGACTAAGTGCAGGGTCTCTGGAATCTCACACTATATCACTGCCAGATCTTTAACGGTTAGTAAGTATCTACTTCCAGCTCAGAATTACACAAGTGAATCCCTGCCATGAAATGCATATTACTGATAGAGCATACACGCTCCAGCAAGTTATATCTGCTGCTTGCTTATTCACTAAGTTATTGCTGACTGTTTGCACTAGCTACTGCTGGGTTCTGTCACCCTGCTTAGGTCTGTAACTCTGACAAGTGCTAACACAAGTGCTGAATGCCATCATGTTTTCAAGACCACAGCTTAGCAATGACAAACCCTTTATTCACATACCTTTCCTTTGGAAATAATTGAAGACTGGCCCCATTACAGTGCATCTTCTGAATCTAGTTAATCCATCAAGGCAGCTGAATGATGTGACTTTGGGTGTAAATTTGTAATTGTAACTAATATCCTCCTCCTTCTTCTCCTCCTCATTGGTTTCCTTCTACTGCCGCGTTATTTATATGCTTCCACTGAGAAAAGAAAGGCTGAATCTAAGATGCACCATGTACCTCAAAACACAGTACGTTATTGTGGGCAACAGATGCTCTGGAAGTATCTAAAGATCTGTGCTCCACCTTCTGTTACTTTCATCTCAGAAAGTTTATCGGAGTCTTCAGATATAGCCGACAACTTAGATGCTAGTATTTTGCACATAAGCTCATACATTCCTAGTAAGCTTATAGCCAAAGAGGCCATTGGCAAGCTCAAACACATCACCCAATACTGATGAGAGACCAACAGTGTTCTCCATTAAGTAGATTTTCCTTATATATTCTAGGTGAATGTAGAACAGTGTGTGTGCTGTGTCTTTAAGAAGCATTTCAAAGTGAGGGCATGTGCATATAAATAGAGACCAGGTGCAGGCAGCAGTGCCATTTTGAGAGAACAGAGTGTTAACATGTATGAGTTCAGTAATCTATCCGTTTATAAGTTTATTTAAGTTTAAGTTACTAAGCCTAAATCCTGATGTGTTTGTATAAAATAAAGCTGCTTGAACTGAACCCACAACTGTTTGTCTGTTTTATCCTGACCGGACGAGTGACATGGTGCCAGAATGGGTATAGGTGTAGTGAGCAGGCTGAGTGATACAGTGCTTAAATGATCGAGAAAGGCCAGAAACGAATTTAAGGTAATGAAAAATTATTTATTTCATAAAGAAAACAATATGAAGCATTCGCAAAGCACAAAATGTATTATCAATCAAATGCAAAGCACAAGGCATATTATTAATCAAACAAAAAGTACAAGACACATTATTAATTAAGCAAAATGTTCGAAACTGCAATATTTGATAAAGTTATTCAAAATATTTGTGAATGTGTTCAGAACTACTTCTGATTTGCATAATGAGCATGTTAAAAGTAAAACGAGCACAAGAAAAGTATAATGAGCATGATAAAGGTAAATTGAGCACAAGAAAAGTATAACGAGCATGATAAAAGTAAAACAAGCACAAGAAAAGTATAATGAGCATGATAAAAGTAAAAAGAGCACAAGAAAAGTATAACAAGCATGATAAAAGTAAAACAAGCACAAGAAAAATATAATGAGCATGATAAAAGTAAAACGAGCACAAGAAAAGTATAACAAGCATGATAAAAGTCAAATGAGCACAAGAAAAGTATAATGAGCATGATAAAAGTCAAATGAGCATAACGAGTACAATAAAAGGGCAAAGGCAGCATGGAAAGGCAAAGCGGCTGCATTTTTCTAGTAAACAACTATGTTTTTGATATGTGATACTATTTTGCATGAACTAAAGCTATTCAGAGCATAACTAGAGTTGTTCAAAGTACCTCAAAGTGTGCAAAGTGTTTGCAGTGTGTATGCTTTACAGAACAATTATTTCAAAGAGTTTACTGTGTCCAAAGTACAGTTATTTCGGAAAGTGCAGCCAGAATACAGTCATTTCGAAAAATTTCTTGTGCTGTGTATATTTTATTCAGAGTGCAGTCATTTCAAAGTGTTTCTTACACTGTATAGAGTTATTTCACAAAGTACAGCCATTTCAAAAAGGTTCTTGTGCTGTGTACAGTTTATTTGCAAAGTGCAGTCATTTTGAAGTGTTTCTTACACTGATAAGGGGTGGGTTTACAAAGTACAGTGATTTCAAAGTGTTCTTGTACTACGGAAACTTATTTTACAAAGTGCAGTTATTTCAAAGAATCTATTGTGCTGTTGAGCATAATTACAAGTTCTGGCATAAATTTCTAGTGTATATGTGTGTGTGTTCATACATAATTCCAAGGGTGTTTATTACTGTGTGTTGGCATGGCAGAGGCATTTTGCAGAGCCAGTCCACTTGTGTTTGATCATAATATTGCAGAGAATTGGAGAGTGTTTGAGCAGGAATACGATATTTTCATACAAGCAGGTTTTTCTGACAAAGATGCATGCATGAGGGCATTTATTCTGCTTAATCTAGCAGAGTCAGAAGCCATTGAAAGTGTTCATTTGTGTATGCACCAGCAGTATATGCAGGATAAGGGGAAAAACCACCATGTTGTTGTACAAGTTTCTGAGTGCTTGAAACATAGATTTAGAGAAATGTGTAACCCCCAGACAAATGTTACATTAGAGAGGCCCTTATTTTATATGAGACCAAAAGCCAGGAGAAATCTTTGCAGCTTACATTACTGACTAAAAGCTAAAACGTGCAGGTTTGGTGATTTGAAAGATGAGTCGTTAAAAGACAGGCTTGCGTGTGGTGTTAATACTGCTGCTGTGAGAAAGATTTTTGCATCGAGACAGTGATTTAACTTTGAGCAAAGCCATAGATATTTGTCAATACACGAGCTTACAGAAAGGCACACAAACATACTTACAAGTGATAAGAGCATGGTTTCAACAGTCTCTAAACCAAGTACAGACAGCATGCAGCATGTGGCTAGCAGAAACAGGCCCAAGCACATGGTAGCTGCAGCCCCTGCAGGATTTCCAGGGAGAACCCGTACCCTTCCAGCAAGTTCTAAGACTAGCTCAATAAAATGGACATGCTCAGTGCAGCATAGGGGCGAGTCAGCAAAGCCCAAGTCAAGTGTCATTAACTGTCATAACTGTGGTGCCAATCATGAGTCCAAGAGAGAAAAGTGCTTAGCATTTGGTCAGCAATGTAACAGGTGTAAAAAATGGGACCCCTTTCAAAAGCTTTGTAAATCAAGGAAGCCTCATTCATTTATTAAGCAATCTCACTCAAAAAAGCAAGCTGATCATATAGAAAGTTACAAGTTTACTTTCTATGTAGATGGTGTATCAGTGGTTGCTGAAAACGTTAACGCAGTAGATTTGTTGGTAAAAATCAAAGTGTTTTGTATTGTTCTGTTCAATGGAAACTCACAGAGCTCAAGTTGGACATTGGTTCAAAGTGCAATGTTATGTCAGTAGAAACATTTGTTAGAGTAAGAGCTGGTGAACAACTTAATTTAGCCAATTTTGCGAAGCTTGTTGCTTATGGAGGTGAAGAGATTCAAACCAAAGGCTCAGTAGTGCTTTCATGCTATTCAGCTGGGTACAGTTACAGCTTGCAACTTTATGTAGTCAAAAGACCTGTGCAGTCATTATTATGTCTCAGAGAATGTTTAAGAATGAAACCGCTTTCTTTTACCGAAGAATTCCATCATGAAAGCATATGTCCTAGTTCCAGTTTCACTGATGCTACTTTCTCAGAGTATGCTGATGTTTTCAAAAACAAACTAGGTAAACTTCCAGTTGTATACTCCATGAAATTAGACCCAGATGTCAGTCCAGTGGTCAGACCAGTGAGAAGAGTTCCGATAGCTTTAGATAAGCTGGTGTAGCAAGGTGTGATTTGTCCAGTTACAGAACCAACTAAATGGGTGTCTTCCATGGCAATAGCTCATAAGAAAAGCTCAGATAAAATCAGACTATGTATTGAACCAAGAGACTTAAACAAAGCATTAAAGAAACCCCACCATCCTATGCGTACAGTTGAGGAAGTTGCTACCCTCATGCCAAATGCCACTGTTTTTTCTGTCTTAGATGCAAAAGTTCATTTTAGCAAGTGATGTTTGATCGCAAATAGTCGGTTCTGTAACTGGACAAATCTTCAGTACTAACTATATTCAGCACACCATTTGGTAGCTACAGATTTCTTAGAATGCCTTTCAGAATAAATTC
This sequence comes from Protopterus annectens, assembly GCF_019279795.1. Classification (NCBI taxonomy): domain Eukaryota; kingdom Metazoa; phylum Chordata; order Ceratodontiformes; family Protopteridae; genus Protopterus; species Protopterus annectens. Next base: position 891,172,902 of record NC_056744.1, on the reverse strand, counting down.
TGCCAGTTAAGTCTTTTGGGATGCAATGCAGCAACTTTTTCAGGTTATCCTTGTGCTATAATAGTGGATAAGTTACTAGCTGGAGGCAATGGTGAAGCAGAGCATGACAGAAACCTCAGGAAAGTTCTATAAAGAGCACACAAAGTGAATCTAAAGCTCAGTCCTCTGAAATGTAAATTCAAGCTACCAGAAGTTACTTATGTAGGTCATTTATTTACCAATTTAGGCTTACAACCAGACCCTTCCAAACAAACAGCCATTCTTGAGATACTAGCTCCAGACAATGTAAAAGCCTATCAGCATTTTCTTGGCATGGTTAACTATTTGGGCATGTTTATACCAGTCTTCAGTGAATTATCAGCACCTTAAGAGAGCTAATATGCAAAACTGTTGCCTGGTCATGGTTGGAACAACACCAGAGCATATATGATGACCTCAAACAGACGACTGCCGGCCCACCTATGTTATGGTATTATGATATCCACAAACCAGTGATTCTTTCCTGTGATGCTTCAGAGTTCAGTCTTGATGTAGTTATTCTTCAAGAGGGCAGACCAGTAGTCTGTGCATTTAGAACTCTTACCCAAACTGAGATGCTGTATGCTCAAATTGAGAAGAAACTTTTGGCAATTGTGTTGGCATGTTTGAAATTCCATGATTATATTTATGGCTGAACTATCCAGTATGAGACTGATCATCAGCCCCTAGTCATTATTTTAAAGAAGCCTATGCATACAGCTCCAGCCCCTAGTCATTAGTTTAAAGAAGCCTATGCATACAGCTCCAGCCCCTAGTCATTATTTTAAAGAAGCCTGTGCATACAGCTCCAGCCCCTAGTCACTATTTTAAAGAAGCCTGTGCATACAGCTTCAGCCCCTAGTCACTATTTTAAAGAAGCCTATGCATACAGCTTCAGCCCCTAGTCACTATTTTAAAGAAGCCTATGCATACAGCTCCAGCCCCTAGTCATTATTTTAAAGAAGCCTATGCATACAGCTCCAGCCCCTAGTCACTATTTTAAAGAAGCCTATGCATACAGCTTCAGCCCCTAGTCACTATTTTAAAGAAGCCTATGCATACAGCTTCAGCCCCTAGTCACTATTTTAAAGAAGCCTATGCATACAGCTTCAGCCCCTAGTCACTATTTTAAAGAAGCCTATGCATACAGCTCCAGCCCCTAGTCATTATTTTAAAGAAGCCTATGCATACAGCTCCAGCAAGGCTACAAAGAATGATGCTTAGATTACAAAAGTACTACTTCAAAATGGTCTATACAAAAGGCAAACTTCTTTATCTGGCTGATACCTTATCCAGATCGCCCAGAAATACCACAGAAAAGCTTGATGCAGAGAATTTTGACTTTGATGTCATGGAAGTGCATAATTTTTCTACCACAAGACTTGATAAGCTAAGACATCATACAAAGATTGATCCAATTTTGCAAAAGCTCAACCACTTCATCAATGTTGGATGGCCCTTTAAAGCAATCTTGTGTACCAACAGAAGTACAACCTTATTTTCCTTACAGAGATGAGATGTTGATAGAAGATGGTATCATTTTCAAAGGTCCTAAAGTTGTTGTTCCTGCTTCCTTACAACATGAGTACATCCAGATTTTGCATTGTAGCCACTTAGCTTCCAAACCTACCAAAAGAAAAGCAAGAGGACTAGTATTTTGGCCTTCTCTGTTAAAAGATATCAATAAAGTACTTTCATCTTATTCAGTCTGCAATAATACTCATAGGATCATAGGAGGTTACTAGGCTAATGGCCCTGAGGCCCTTACAAGCCTAGCCAAGAGTTTATCCCCAAAAAAAGAAACCTCAGTCAGCACCTGTCACCCCTGTCAATGAGGGACAAAGGTGGAACCCCTGGGACAAATTTGTGGTTTCCCATCCACTCATCAAGGTTGTGCTTGAAGAGGGTCAGCGAGGTACTCTGTTTGACATGTATGGGAAGTCTATTCCAGAGATGGGGCAGCCTCTGGGGGACAAACCTGTCTCTCCAGCAGGTTTTGTTGATGTCACATATTAGATTTAGGCCCATAGAGTGGGTAATGCGTGAGGAGTTAGACTTACGGATATGGAGCATTTCTAGTTGGGTAGGGTCCAATATTGCCTTGTAGGCAAGACACAGATCAGTAAACCGCATTTGCAAAAACAGCCACTTCAACTAAACCAGATTCCTGAACTACCTAGGTCAGAAGTAGCCAATGACTTATTCAAGTGGAGTAGTCAACATTACTTAGTGTTGGTAGACTCTTATTCAAACTGGTTCGAGATGGATCTGCTACCTAACCTAATGTCCAGTACTGTCATTGCTAAGTTGAAATATAATTTCTCAGTCCATGGTAGTCCACACAAAGTTATATCTGACAATGGTGCCCAGTTTACCACTCAGCTATTTCAGAAATTTGCAAAAGAGTGGGACTTTATCCATGTTACCAGTATCCCTGAGTACCCACAGTCAAACGGCCTAGCTGAATGTGCAGTACAAAGTGCAAAGCAATTACTAGAGAGGTAAAAGCATGGTAATACCAATGTTTTCTTGAATTTGCTTAATTTCAGAAATATAACTCATGACAATTTACTTGGGTCACCTGCTCAGAGACTTATGTCTAGACAAACCAAAACAACCTTGCCTATCAGTTCCAGTTTGTTGGTGCCTAATGTTAAAAACACCAGAGCAATCAAAGCCCAACTGTTCAAAAAGTGTTCATTTCAGAAGTCCAGCTATGATAAAACAAGAAGATTTCTTCAAGATAAGTTCAGTACAGAATTGCTGGTTGCTTCTATCTTCCTAATATAGCTGATGAAGCCCTTATGGTTATCTATCAGATTAGCTACCACCCTAAGTTGATAGTGAGCCTTGCATTCTCTAATAGCAAGTTTACAGGATTTACTTATAAAGATGAAGTGAACATGTTTTAGAGACAAGCAATAGCTTTTTAGTTTTCTTTTATAGTTTATTAATGTAGTAGTTTTACCATATGAGCTTTGTTTTAATCTTGCCATCAATAGGGTAGCTAGTATGGGGCAAGATGGGCAACTGCCCTTGGTGCAAGTATCAGGGGACATGCTAAGCTGACCTGATCTCTCTTTAGTGCAATACCAGCTTTTAAAAGCCAGTATTGCACTTTTGGTGAAACCTGAGCGATGTAGCACTCTGTGTGTGGCCTAAATGCTTGCTACATTGTAACAAGCAGTTTGCTACAGCTTAAAAGTAAGCACATTTTTTTAACTGAAACTCAAGTGCTGTAGCACTCCATGCAGACTAGCAACTGTTTGCTACATTTGTAGCAAACAATTGGTACAATTTCAAAAGCAGAATTTTTTTTTAAACTAAAACATGAGCAGTATAGTCATCTCTGCAGGCAGGGAATAAACTGTAGTAACTGTTTGCAACATTTGTAGCAAACAGTTTGCTACAGTTTAGAAGATTTTTTTAATGAAATATGTTGGGGGCAGATCACAGAAATGGCAACTGAATGGTTGGGATGGGAGGATATGTCTGCATCTCCTCATTTTTTTTGCTCTTCAGTGGAAGAGTTGGGGGGTGCATAGAGCTAACTCGAATAAGCTGATCGCTTACACCTGGCTTATTACAGTGAACTGTTTTTGTTTGTTTTTTTGTTTGTTTTGTTCTTCACTTGAAGAGCAGAGGAGGTAGTATGCTCTTTCCTAGTACCACCCCATGGCTCTGGGTGAACCAGCTATGCTTCTGCTTGCCATTATGCTTATATCTGATTGGTGCCAATACTTCAAAACATTTATCCAAGAAGCAGTAAAATTTATGGGGGAAGGCAGCAGCCTTAGGTTCAAGGTCTGTTGAGGAACTATATAATTTGCAAATACCAAAAAGATAAGTTATACAGTAGGTAACTGTTTTGGAGTAATCCCTGAATGTAGAGGAATTAATATGGACCATGGAGCAGGTTTCCAGGCAGAGGATTACAACGAAATGGTCAGATTTGACTAGGAAGGGGGTAACAAGTGGTGTGGTATACTTTGAGGGAACATTTGTGAGGACAAGATTAAGATTAACACCTCTGATAGGCATGGAGACAATTTGATCACGTATATTGACATGTATGAAGCCCAGAAATCTCTCAACATATTTGTTGTTGGTAGCACAGGTTTGCCAGTGTTTCTGAGGGTAGTTGAAGTTACCCGTGGGTATAATTATGTAGGCATCAAAATGAATAAGAAAGCCTTGGGTAGTATAATTCTTTACTGCAAATTCTCCATATTTATGTATGTGCTTACATTTGTTAACCATGGTACAGCCTGTCCCAGAATCAGCTGGTGCACCAACAATGATTAATTTCAAGCCTAACCCAGCTTGCTTGTTGTGATATAAGTAGCCAGTTTATATAAAATAGGCACTGTTATACAACATGCATGACATTTAATTGTTGCTATATCTATAATTTAAATACCTTGGAAATGCTGACTAGAGAAATGCAATACAGTAGCAGTGATATGGAGAATGTGAGGTAAAGAAACAAGACGAAGGAGAGAATAAGGAAAGAGAAGGAAAAAAAGAAAAAAAATCTATATATTTTCTGCAGAAGGCAAGTAAGAGAGTAAGTAGGCAGGATACTGTGTGCACATATACATGTAGTGGACAAGTGTTCATAGTGGCTTAAAGTTGTACAGAACAGCAATGCGGCAATAGGGAACAGAGTTAAGTTATGTCGCCTGAGTTAAAGCAGTAACAATTGCTCTGTTTTCTCATGTATGGTTTGAACTGTGGTCTGAATTTGATGTAGGTGGGGATGTCCTTTAAGGTTAGGACAAGCTCCTGCTATAGTTTAGGGCAAGAAGTGAAAATGTATGGTTGGTGCACTTCTTGGTGTTTCAAGTGATGATCCTGAAAAGGACTGATTTCTAAGGTTATACCTTAGCATGACAGAAGTGAACTTAGCAGAGAGGGGTTATCCAGTGTCTTAGTGCAGGGGGTTACAGATCAGTGACACAAGAGGGAGGTTAGTTATTTGCTTTATTGGTAGCCAGTTAGCCCTTTGAACAGAGAGACAGTGGTCATCATTTTATGGGAGCTAGTTATGACCCTTCACATTTTGTAGGACAGAGACTGCAAGCTTGAGGTGTTTTTCTTAGATGCTGAGGCCATCAGAGGTATTCTACATTCCATATTCCATTTGGGGAAACTTTAGTCACTCAAGCTGTGTGGAAGAGGAAGTGTGAGATTGTATTGGCCCAGTTTAAGAGGTAGTCAATTTTTGATCTAGTTTTCTATATGTGCTTGTTCAAGGCAGAACTATAGGTATTTGAAAGTGGATGTAGTTTCAACTGAAAGGTTGTTTAGATCCATTAGTGTCAACTTCTTGGTGCATTTTGCTAATTTTTGGGGCTGTACTGAAGATCATAGATTTAGCCTTATACAAAACTAGAGACAAAAATGCCTATAATAGTAATACTGCCTACCCCTGCCCCCCACCCTCATAAGTTTGGGGGATGAAACAGTTCCTAAATCATGATGCTAATGCCGTGACTAGAGTGGCTGACTGAATGGGGAATGATGAATTTTTAGACCACAATCAAGGACCAGAACTGAGACACTCGGAGAGGCTAAGAAACTGATACCAGAATGGAAAGAGTAAGAGCAGCAACCAAACGTTTTACAGGAGAACACAACTGGGAACATTTGTCCCCCAGCAAGGGTGTTGGGGGGGGGGAACAGAGGGGGAGAGGGAAATGAGTGTAGTACCACTCGACCATCTGAGGACATTTTTGTTGCTTTCTTGTGACATTTGCTATAATACACTAAATGACTTTGAAGTGTATAATTATTCTTCTACAGTTATTGATGCAGTTACTTGTGACATTTTTGTGAAAGGAATGACTTTTGTCCCCAAGAAGAAGTCTGATATAGCTCAGATTTTAATTGACTTGAAACAGTTTGTCAGAAAATTGAATTTAAATGTATTGTTTCATGGTATAGTCTGGGCGATAAAACCACTATTTCTAGCACTTACAATCCCCCCACCCATCCTACCATTCATTAATTTGAGCGTATTTGTGAGGTAGATATTTGCAATATATGGAAGTGTAAAAATTCTCACTGTAATAATTTAAGTGAAGAAGAAAGCAGAAAATCGAAGGTGTTGAAAAATGACAAAGGGGTGAGATTTATAAAACCTGATAAGGGAGGAGGTATGGTAGTCATGAACAAAGGTGACTATAGTAAGAAGATGCTAGAAATTCTTAATACTCACACTTATACTAAAGTATCACTTAATGAGATGAATGGGACATACAAAAAAATTAAGAGAGATTTACATGACTTATTTATTGAAGGCTGTATCACAATTGGTGAGTTTAATTTTTTGGATGTCTTCTACCCAGTGACTCCAACGATTTTTGGGGTCCTGAAGTTACATAAGGATTTACAACAACTCCCAATGCACCATAGTGGATGCTAGGGGTTCAGTAACATATTCTATAGCTAAATTTATGGACATATAATTGAAAGAGTTGTTCAGGAAAGAACCTAGTATCTGTAAAGACTCTTGGGATTTCTTGATATGATTGCCTTCAGTGAGAGTTTTATCTTTCTAACCATTGATGCTAAAGATTTATATTCCATTATTCCCCATGAAACTGGAGTTGAATGTTTTTCAAATTTTTAATAAATTTGTTTGTCTTTTTGGCTTTTCCCGGTCAGGGGTCGCCACACCAGAACTTCGGTCCGCTAATGATTGGCAGTAAATTTTTATGATGCTGAGTTGCCAGCCCGATGCCCAACCTTCAGCAAAGGCACACCCATTCACGCATGTCTTTCAGAGGACACTCGACCGCTGAGAGAACATGCAGACTCCACACGAAGGCACTTGTGCCGAGAATCGAACAGGAGAACCTCTTGCTGTGAGGCAACAATGCTACCGCTGTACCACCATGGCCATTTTTAATAAGTAAAGGGGTCAAACAAGAAAGAGTTACTGTATATGAGCAACTATTAGAGATGGTGCTTTTTAATAATTTTATATTGTTTGAAAAGGAATACTTTTTGCAAAGACAAGGTATGGCAATGGGAGCCCCTTTGGGGGCTTATATGTTAATATTGTCATTTTACAGTGGGAAAATAAGTTTTTATTTGAATCCCCCTGTTTTACCTACTGTAGATTTTATACTTACTTCCTGGATGATGTTTTTATTTTATGGAGAGGGAACAGTGAGGAGATTCCCCAATTTCTAAGTTATTTAAATGAAACCACATATTTTTTAAGGTTTACACATACATTTAATAATATAGATATAGCATACTTGGATGTATGGCTGAAAAAAGATTGTCAGCAGAAAAGATTTGTCTCTGAAGTTTTTAGAAAAGTGAAATAGTCTAATGGGTTTTTACACTTCTCTAGTGCCCACCCCAACAATAGAAAAAGGCCATAATAAAAGGCTAGTTCATGCATGGTGCATGAATGGTGAAAATTTTGAGTTCTTTTTAGATGAATGTGACTGTTTAAAAGGGATGTTTTGAGAAGGGATTATCCCTTAAAGCTAGTCAATGATGTAATAATGGAAGTAATAAATAAGAGAAAAGGGACATTTTAAGGTTATTTTATGAGACGGTAATATAAGTAATGATGGGTATGTAGACAAAAATGAGCATGATAGAGAAATGTTTGCAAGGGGGGATCATGAAATATTAGGTACAGAACACTTACCTATCCCTTTCCCATTGGTAAAAATTACAAGAGTTCATTTATTACTATTTTTGGGCCTAAAAGTTATGACAATAAAAATATATTGTGTAAAAACTGGGAAAGATTAATGGATGATAAGGAAATAAGAGAATGCATAGGGGAAAAAAACATCCATAATGTACAGAAAAGGACAAAACCATAAGAATATATTTGAAACAAAAACAAAAAGAGAAATTCAGGGAATGATGAAAAATGTGGCTTCTGTTCTCATTGCAAATTTATTTTGGAAGGGATTGAGATGCATGTTTACAATACTTGGATTAGGATAGTAAGTAAATATTACTGTGATACAGAAAGAGTAGTTTATTGCGCAACCTGTACTCACTGCCCAGTCTTCCATATAGGGAAGACGGATATAAAGTTTAAGAATCATATATATGAACATTTAAGGGATATAAGAATGGGAAAAAACACTAATTCTTTAGCCAAACACTGTGCTGAATTTGTCACAAATTCCTTTAAGTTTTTTGTTATAGAGGCTTTAGAAATCTCTGAAAGAAGGGGGGGGCTTGGACACTCCTACTAGAAAAACGTGAATTGATTTGGCAGCTGTGGCTGAATGCAACATCCTGGCCTGGATTAAATGAACAACTATCTATGTCTTGCATATTAAAATTAAAAGCTCTAGATAGTTATTTCCATTGCATACACCTTTGTAAATGTTTTTAATATTTTAAAATATTTTAAAATATTTTATTTATATCTGAAAAGATTTTCTGTTTGCTTCAACCTCATAAAAATGGTCTCTTGTTATTGTTTGCTGGTTTGTTATTATATTATATTATTTTTGAAATGTTTCAACATGCATTTAAGTTTGAAATTTTAATTTATTTATTTTAAATTAATTCAATTATATAGTTTTTTGTGTGGGTTATATGTATTTTATAGGTGTCAAAATATATAACAAACACTAAATTAGATATCACATCGTATGAAAAGGGAATTTTTTTGGAAGCTAAACAGGGTTGGGCTTGGTTAGTACTTGGGTGGCAAACCACTTGAGAACACCAAGTGCTGGGGATATCTGGGGGAAGTGATCACGTGATTGTTCTTTGCTGTAAAACTTCCTGTGAAGTATGTAATAGTATCTGATGAAGTTTCAAACTATTGGGATCAAAGCGCTTATTGGATGTATATATATTTTTATGACTTTTTTGCTCATTAAAGTGCGATTTTAATCTTCACTTGTGAATGGGCCTTTGATAATAAACACATTTTGTGGATTTAATTGAATGAATATATGGAGTGAACTGATGAGAACCATGAGGAAGACAGAGAGTGTTTTTATTTTGTTGGTTTACATGGTGGTGCTGGTGTGTTTGTCTTATTTGTGTCAAGGATGTGTTTTGGGGGAGTGAACCAGATGTTTAGTGCCAGAATGTCTCCTTGAAGTAGATTTTGTATTGTAGTGTGGCTGGAGTGTAGCAGCATGAGATTGTTATAGACATCACAGAAGAGTTTGTTTATAAATATGAAAGAAAATAGTAGCACTAGCATGGAGCCTTGTGGGACTCCTGTTTGGAAAGGAGTGACTGTGGAAGTAACAGTGGCAATCTTAGCCTTAAAGGTTCTCTTGGACAGAAAAATCTTTAAATTAACGCCTATATACATCAGGTATGATAGGTCTGACACCAGCTCAAACATCTTGGGGATATAACCAGGTAAAAAATTGGAGAGGTTAGCAAAAACTGTTCCTATGATGTTCTCTTTGTCTACATTTAACAGAATTTCATCAATGATGGTACAAAGACATGCCACTTCATCTCTTCATATCCAGAAATCATGCTGTTTCCTGTGAAAGGTGATTTTGTTATAAACATAATGAGATGATTTGGAGGGAGTGAGATGCTTTAATGAGTTTAGGATGTTTAGATAATGTCTGAACCAGAGATGACTTTCAAATACTGGGCACAGATCTGAAGGTGTGACACAGGATGAAAATGTGTTTTAAGGGATAATTACAAATTCTCAACAATGAAAAATAAACCAGGAGGCCAAATTGTCTGATCTTGGTGCAGCATTAATACACATTTTCTCTAAGCTGTCTTCAGTATGTATCTTTGTGGGCAGTGTGTTTGAAGTAGAAAGAAGTGATGTAAGGAGAACAAAGGGGGCTAGATGTTGTCTTGTGGTGTGGTGTGTGGGAGAATCAGATGGGTTCTTTAGTTAGGTTACAAAGAATGGTAAATTGTGACTGTGTGTTTAGGGATAGGTTGAGCTTCTAGTATCAATTGTCATGTCTTTGTCAGATATTTTAATTATTTTGTAAACCAGCTTGTTGCTTTGTTTTTAAAAAGTCTGGAAATGAGTGGAAAGAATTTAATTTGAATATTTAAAGGAGGATGGTGAGGTCTTGAGAAGAAAGAATGCCAGACCAGTTGACACTATGAAGGTGTGCTTTTAGGTCAGTAATGCCTGCTGTGACTTAGACCTGAATGACACAAACTTAGGTGGTATTTGATAATGGTGTTGCTGATTTGTGAAGGTAATGACAGGTGGTAGGTAAGCTACAACTACAAATAGTGGGCTGTTGTTGATAAGGACAATTTTTGTAAATAACCAGTTGGAATCAGTGAAGTGACAGCATTAGCTTGACCATTGGTAGATGTGTAAGGTTTGAACAATATTAGGGTGTCTCTACCTGTTTTATTTTATTTATTACCTGGTCTAGAATCAAAGGTATAATTATAACCATGGAAGAAATGTTCTATGTTGGGGTGGTCACTTTCCACCCATAATTCAGTGATGGCAAGTGATGACAAGCAGATCAGGGAGTGCATACTAATGAAACAACTAATTTAGTCTAGCCTATTCATGAAGCTTTTTACATTAATAAGAACATATGCTATGGAGTGTTGAATTAGAGTGCAATTGTTTGAGTAATCTCCCAAGCCAATTGTTTGAGAAATCTCCCAAGCCTTTAATACCCATGTCATCTCAACCATCCAAAAGCTACTCAAAAGACTGCCCATCCACCTCAAACATACACATCCCAACCCCAGCAGAACACACCCCCACTACACAGCCAGACAACTTCTTCACTATTCAACCTGTATCCACCTCTCTGATTCAGAAATTCCTAAAACAACTCAAACCTTGCTCTCTCTCTGCAGATAACCTTCCCCCAGAATATTTGCAAATAGCAGCTTGTACAATAGCATTTCCAGTTACCATTCTTGTAAATCGCTCTCTCACTGAATCTTATGTTCTTCTCTTATGGAAAAGATCCATCGTTACCCCACTACACAAAGGGGGAATCTCCCATGATCTTTCCAACTACCACCCTATCTCTATACTCTCTCCTCTATCTAAAATCTTGGAAAAATGTGTTCACTCACAACTACTTAAATACCTCTCAAATAATGCTCTTCTATCCCCTACCCAACATGGTTTCCGACCAGGCCACAGGACCATTACTGCCCCATTATTTTTCACAGAATCTATCAACAAAGCCTTGGATGCAGGCCATCCTACCTCAGTAATCTTATTAGACCTATCTAAGGCCTTCAACACAGTGTCACACACTAAGCTAGTAAACCAACTATCAACACTTGGTTGCTCCCCAAAATCTCTCAGCTGGTTTACCTCCTACCTACAAAACAGGAAACAATCTATAAAATGGTTAAATGCACAATCTCAGTACCAACCTAACAATATAGGAGTACCACAGGGATCCATTTTAGGACCACTTATGATCAATGTCTTCATCAACGACCTGCATAAAGCCCCCCAATCCAGAATATCATAGAATACGCCCATGATTCAACACTTATATCCACCTCCAAATCTTTCTCAGACCTCCTCACATTTACACAACAGGATTTTACCTCTATCAAATCATGGCTTATTAATGCACAATTGATGCTAAACCCCAAAAAAATGAAACTTTTACTTTTTTCAGCAAAACCACCCAACACTGACTTTAAAATCCTGGCTAAGGACGGCACAGAAATTGAGCAAGTGAAAACAGCCAAATTGCTAGGTATAACAATAGATGATAAACTCACCTATGAACAACACATCCTAACCGTAATCAAGAAAACCCATTTCAAACTAGATAAACTATACCACCACAAATTCTACCTGGATAAATATACCAAAATAAAACTAGCCAATACCCTACTCATCCCCTCCCTTTTATATGGTAGTGCCATTTTTTACTAACCTGTACACAGCCCTTAGTAATAAATTACAATCATGTTATAACAAAATAGCCAAATTCACCTCCGGAAAACCTTACCACTCTCATCACTGCCAGGCCATCACTGAACTAAGATGGATAGAGTTTTCCCACCTTCTACAATACACCCAACTAACCTTAGCCCACAAACTAATTTCTAAACCAAATGACTGCCCTGCCCTTAACTCAGTCCTACAAACATACACTCCCACTAGAACACTAAGATCCTCCTGTAAACTGATGCTCACAGTAACCGAAGCCAACAAAAGAGCAGGACAAGGGCTGTTCTCCCATACCATAGCTAAGCTATGGAATAACCATCCATCTGAAATAACCCAGATTGATCACCCAAAAACTTTTAAGGCAGCCCTAAAAACACATTATCTAGACAATCCATCCTGCACCTGCCTTAAAAACAAACCTCCTTAAACAATATACTTCACCAAATACTGCAATGACAAAATCTTTGCAAAAACCCAGTCTTCACATTTATTAGTGTATTCTTACTATATAGGAGACTGGAATCTCACCAAAGATTGAAATGATGTAACACTACTATTCAATTGTAAACTTCTTGTTTTATTGTTTCACCTGTCATATCTTTAATGTTGTATTCTATGTTTTTTTCTTCCTGTCGTATCAGTAACATTTTCTCATTGTGTTTAATTATTGTGTTCCTTTGTATTTTGCTTGTGGAGCTTTTCTCCCTGGGCCTCCACTGAAAATGGGTCTCTGACCCAGTGGACTTTCCTGGTCAACAAATGTTAATAAATAAATAAATAAATTGATAGAAGCTGACCCTCAGTTTGTTTCAGTGGTGCATCTAAGAACCAGCTTGATTATAATAGATGTGAATTTGGTATGAAACTTAGGTAGAGATAGATGGAATTTTGTTCTACTGTTGGCAAGTGTAAGTTGTTGTAGGTGTTGGATATACAAAATGTTGACTTGAGCAGGAAATATGCTGGGGATTAAGGTGAATGAGACATAGAGGGATTAAAAAGCATGAGAAAGCAGTGGTTGGGCAGTGATATGTGAGTTATGCAGCAGTGATAATGATTTGTGCTACAGTTGTGATGTGCTGAAAAGATTGATTTGTGCAGTACTGCAGAAACATAGTCTTGACGAAGAAGTTGACTGTAATGTCTGTTTGTCGTTGTATGGTAACGCAAGGTGTGAATGGGTAGGTTTATAGGTTCATAGATACTTACTAGACTATTGAGCCATGAGGATCGTTAGAAGTCTAGAACTACATTCCCATAAAATTTTAGGCCCTTATGTTTCAAATATGAATAAACCTAAGCGGGGCAGAGGACTTATGTGTTACTCCTATCCATAAGGGACAAGGATGCTAATCCAGGGGTGAATTTGTAATTTCCTATCCATTCATCCAGATTACATTTGAATAGATGAGAAGAGGAAAGCTGTTCCAAAGAAGTAGTATTCAGTGAGATACATATCTATGGCACAAGCATGTTCGATTTATGCTACCAATGGACTTCTAGATGTGCAGTAGATCTAAGAGGATAGGTTCTATTGGGACTCTGTGTGTGATGTAGAGATCACCTCTCAGTAGCCTGCATAATACCAATAAGAGGGTCAAGGCTTTGAGATGGTTGGTGAAGTTTGTTTTTATGATTTAAGCCCTTGATTTTCTCAATGAGAAAGCATCATGGTCAATAAAATTGTGTTACGTGTTTGGACAAGTACATACCAAAGGGGCATTATACTCAATGATCAGCCTAATAAGCATCAAATACAGTGGAATGATCACATCTCTGGGCCATGACACCATACCTCTACTAAAAATCCATGCAATGAGAAAGAGCTTACTTACAGTAGTGAATACATGGTGATTGAAGGACAGTTTTTTTGTCCACTTAAGTTCCCAAGTCCCTAACTACTGGATCAATCCATCCCAGAACCAGCCACTGAGGGTCTATATTAGAAAACCGAACTTTCAAAATTTCGAGTGTTCTAATATCGACCCGTTTTCAGCAAATGCTGAAAATATCGAAGAAACAGAAAACCAAATTTTTTCCTAGGGAAAGAATTTGGTTGTCCGTTTCTGTTGCTTCTGTATTTTCAGCGCTGTGGTGGAAAGTTATGGGTCAGGTTCAGGTAAGTGTGCGATTGTGCGGACATGAGGGTTAGGGCGAGGTAGGTGAGTTAGGGTTAGGGCACGGATGCGTTGACTGTGCGATAGTGACAGACCTTAGGGTTAGGGTTTGGGTTAAGGTAAGTGGATAGTTAGTGGTGTATGTATAGTTTAGTTTAGGGTTAGGTGTAAGAGTTTAGGTGTGTGTGTGTGGATTGCTGTTTGTTTGGTGTGCTTGTGTTGTATGTGTTTTGGAACAGCAAATTTTTTCCCTAGGAAAAAATTTGCTGTTCTGTATGTTCAGTGTTTTAAATTTTCGATTAATAGGGTTCGATATTAGAACACGCGAAATTTTGAAAGTTCGGTGTTCTAATATAGAACCGCCACTCAGCCTCATCTGTTCCAGCATCCTCTGCTCCTATCTCCTATACAAAATCTACAAAACTTTACCTTAATTCCATTAACATTCATAGTATTCTAAACAAAGTTACAGACCTATAAACATGGTTTCTTCTATATACACAAGATGTTATTGTCATTACCAATACATGGCTATAACCCCATATAAAAGATTCTGAAATTCTATCCTATGGCTGCAATATAATTCTATGTGATAAACTACACAAAAAAGGAGGAGGCGTTGCAATTGTATGCAATAACTGTCTAAGTTTCTCATCCCTCATAACTAACATCCCAACCTTCCAAAATGCAGAACTTCTTATCTCTCTTCTCAGTGTTAATAAATATAAGATGCTTTGCATAGTTGCCCTCTACATACCACCAGGTAATAATATTAGCTTACTAATACAGTCTAGTACAACCTACAACCTACTACCTCAAGATATCAAGAAAGTATGCCTACTTAATGGATTGTAGTTTATGACCATTTTTACCCTGTGAAGCTTCTGTTTGCTCCCAGCTAAGCTTGCCAGCAGCAGCCCACCCCCTTACTCTGTTTTAACCTTCAAAAAGCCCAAGAAGTTCGTACTGTTCTGGGCAAGAACTAGTTGTTTCCAGTTGGGATACTGTCATTTGTTTTTCACCACAGCCTCCAGTGTGTTTATCAATTATATATCCACTCCATCAGGTCACCAAAGATGCAAAACACGAACTCAAAAGAAAAAACTTGTAGAGAAAACCAGTTTAATAAAAAGCAAAGCTTTCGGGCATAACCCTTCTTCAATACTAATACATTCAAACACTAAACTCTAGAAGCTTAAATACAGGTCTAAAATCACATGACCAGCAGCCAAATGAAATCATGTGACAGGAAACAAATTATAAATTAAAGACATATACATATAAATATATTAAAAGATGTGTAGATAGATACACAGTATAAAATATTTACTTTACAATATTACGTAGCTTAACTAACACAGGTTTTAAACTGACAGTGCTATTTAAACCAGGATGAGTGTCAGCAGCTAATCTCAATATCCATTCAAATTCTTTGAGCTCAAGGCGGTTGTTGACATCACCACCTCTTTCATTTGGACATAGAGCATCAATCACTCTAAACTTAAATGTATGTGTTTCACCACAAGTTTTAATATGTTTACATAGTGCATTATTGTCACAATTTCTCCTAATTTCAGAATTATGGTAACCCAACCACCTCCAGAGACAATCGGTCTCATGGGTGGATTTTCCAGGGATTTATGAATCTTAGGGATCCCATATAAATGTGGAATCAGAGGACAAGGTACTGTAAAATAGTTAAAAAGATCAATATCTATGTCATTATTAAGCTGCAGCTCATACACAACCATGTTCACATAACTTATACAATTTTTTACATCAGTTCTAGTGATAACTTTAAAGGCAGTATCATCATTTAAAAGCAGAGAAACAGCTGAAAAATAATTATCACGATTCATTAAGACAGCCTTGCCACCTTTATCAGCTTGTTTTATAATAATGTCATTACACTGTTGTAAACTTTTTAAGGCTTTATACTCAGAGAAGCTTAAATTATATGCCTTGTTTTTAACAGGTTTTAAATAGAGTTCTCTAATCTGTCAACAACTGCTCTGGAGGTGGTTGGGTTACTGAACCCATATCAGTTTATTTGCATAGGCAATTAGAAGTTTATTTACCTAAATGTAGTTCTATTCTAAAGGATACTTGTGATTTATTGTCAAAGCTACGGGTATGGTATAAGAATGTAAAAACTGATTTAAATACCAAGAAATATTATTTAGTGACGCTTGATATCATGTCCCTTTTCACAGTTATCCCCAATGATGTGGGAATAGAACTACTTAGAGAATTTTTGTCTTCTCAACCTAGTCCTGACCATAGGCTCATTAGCAATATCTGTTGCCTTATGGATGTAGTTCTGAGGAACAATGTGTTTATGTTTAATAATACCTTATTTCTTCAGTTAACAGGCGTAGCTATGGGCACATCCGTAGCAAATACTTACGCTAATTTAGTGCTTTACCAATGGGAATGCAATTATTTGTTTAATGCACAAAATCTATTTCTTAGTAACATTAGTTTCTATCAGCGATTTGTAGACGATTGTCTTCTAATATGGAATGGTACTTTGGATGATTTGAATATTTTCATTGATTATTTAAATTCTAGTACTAATTTTTTGAAATTTAAAATGGATGTGTCTGACAGCAGCATATGTTTTTTAGATGTCAAACTGCAATTGAATGATAGCATATTAAACACTAGTATTTATAGAAAGGATGTTAGTAATGGAAGATATACGCATCACAGTAGTATGCACGCGCCACATGACTTTAAAGGTGTAGCAAAATCTCAATTTATTAGAGCAAGTAGACTAACTACTGATAATACTACATTTGTTTCACAACTTGATAATATGGTAGAGGACTTTTTTTCTAGTGGATATGATATGAATTTATTATCCAAGCTTAAATCTGATGTAATGGAAGCTAGGCAGACATCACTTATACCAACTTTTTTGGAAGATAGGTCAAGCCTCACAGATAGTCAGTATAATAACACCATTACTCAACATGAAATAAGGTATGTCACAACTTTTAATGGTAGGTCAAGTTCAATTAGACAAATTATTAACAGGAACTGGCCCATTCTGATGGCATTGGATGAACTAAAAACTATATTGGGCACCAAGCCACATTTTACATATAAAAATATGAGGACGATTAAAAGTTTACTCTGTTATAAAGATTTTTATAGACCCTGTTATACACAATTGGCTGCTAAAACTGGTACTTTTCCATGTTTTAACTGTGTTGCCTGTGCTTACATCTTAGGGAATGGTAGTGATATTTTCACTCATCCTGCCAATGGACAAGTATTTAATTTTAAAATTACAGCTACTTGTAACACCACTTTTGTGGTTTATTTAGCTACTTGCATCTCATGCAGTTCATTTTACGTGGGAAAAACAATATGTAAGCTTAAGGAACGTGTTATAGACCATAATTCTGAAATTAGGAGAAATTGTGACAATAATGCACTATGTAAACATATTAAAACTTGTGGTGAAACACATACATTTAAGTTTAGAGTGATTGATGCTCTATGTCCAAATGAAAGAGGTGGTGATGTCAACAACCGCCTTGAGCTCAAAGAATTTGAATGGATATTGAGATTAGCTGCTGACACTCATCCTGGTTTAAATAGCACTGTCAGTTTAAAACCTGTGTTAGTTAAGCTACGTAATATTGTAAAGTAAATATTTTATACTTTGTATCTACACATCTTTTAATATATTTATATGTATATGTCTTTAATTTTTAATTTGTTTTCTGTCACATGATTTCATTTGGCTGCTGGTCATGTGATTTTAGACCTGTATTTAAGCTTCTAGAGTTTAGTGTTTGAATGTATTAGTATTGAAGAAGGGTTATGCCCGTAAGCTCTGCTTTTTATTAAACTGGTTTTCTCTGCAAGTTTTCTCTTTTGATGTTAGAGCTGAAGCCATTATCACTAAACTCCAATTAAATGCACAAAAAGCCCTTTACATCATCTGTATGTATATACCACCAGGCAACAATATACCTATCTTAGAAGACTTTCTCAGTTGGGTTTCCACTAACTACCCCCAAGAAACTATAATTCTGGGTGACTTTAATATAGACTGGAATGCTATTAATAGTGAAAATCCCTCCTGTCACATAAACCTACATGGTTTTACTCAATCCATTACTTCTACAACAAGACTTAATAAACCAAGTAAGAAACAGAGTATCTTAGACTGGATACTCATAAACAAAGTCAATATCACATACAAAGTAGGAACTTTGCCTGATGACCTCAGTGACCACTGCCTAACCTATATCTCTAGAGAAAAGACTGACTATCAAAACCTCCCTAACATTAGAACACTTTAAAACTGACCTATTTCAAAATGACCTCAAAACATGCAACTGGAACCTCTTGAAATCACTTCCTCTTAATGAAGCAGTTTCATTCTTTAACTCGACCTTCCTTTCCATTTTGGATAAACATGCCCCTGAACGTTCTATTAGAATGAAGTCTAATATAGCCCCATGGCTCTCAAAGGAAACAAAGAAATGAATTCATACTAAAAATAAAGTTTGGGCCAAATGGAGATACCATAGAATCAGCTCTGATTTTCTTCATTTTCACCAACTTAGAAATCTTACAAAAAAAGCTATAATCTCTGACAAAAGAAACTACTACTGTGAACTTCAAGAAACCCATTTCAATAAACCCAAATATTTCTGGTCTTCAATCAACAAACTCCTTTCCCCTGGAACAGCAAAAACTCCCTCCCCTCTAAACGCAGACCCAGATACCCCCAACCATACTGCAAACGCTTTTAACTCCTTTTTTATAGAAACCATTCAATCTCTTGCTAGAAAACTGAACACCAATGACTTTTACCCTCCAAATAACCTAGTTGACTCCCCCCACAACTTCTCTCTTCATCCCATCTCTACCTCTTTCATCTACAAGCTTATTCTCAAACTGAAACCTTGCACCCCCTCTGCTGACAAGCTCCCTTCTCTCTTTCTTCAAAAGGCTGCTAAACAGATTGCATACCCAATAACTATACTCATAAATAGGACTATCCAAGAGGGAACCATACCTGATATATGGAAAGTCTCTCACATTATCCCACTACACAAAGGTGGTAACTCTATTGACTACTCTAACTTTAGACCTATTGCTCTTCTCTCACCTTTAGCTAAGATTATGGAGAAATGTATTCATCAGCAACTTGTACAGTATCTCTCTTTACACAACATTATAGCTAACTGTCAACATGGCTTTAGACCTCACCATAGCACCTCCACTGCCCTCCTTTCCTTTGTTGATACCATCAACAACTATCGTAACTCCAATCTTTTCTCCTCTGCTCTATTTATTAACCTCTCTAAAGCTTTTGACATGGTGAACCATTCTTCTCTTATTAACATCCTTGTATCCCTCTCATTTGATAACCTGGCTATTAAATGGTTTACTTCTTATCTAAGCAACAGACAACAAGCCGTTCTTTGGGACAATCATATCTCTTCCTTATTGCCTGTTTCTATTGGAGTCCCGCAGGGCTCCATTCTTGGGCCACTTCTCTTCTCCCTTTACATAAACGATCTTAACACCGTAATCCCTCAAGCTACCTGCATCCAATACACTGACAACTCCACTATTATTTGTTCAGCATCTACCTCTTCAGAGCTACTCTCTCTAACTCAAACTACCTTCAACACAGTAGAAACTTGGTTTACTAGACGGTACCTCCTTCTCAATGCTAAAAAAACTAAACTTCTCCTTTTCACTCCTACCACTCGAGCCTCCCCATTAAACTTCAACATCTTGTCAAACGACACCACTGTCATCTCTCCTGACTCGACAACTAAACTGCTAGGAATAACCATTGATAACAATCTCACTTTTGATCAACACATCAATAACATCATCAAAGCAGTTAACAAAAAAATAGGATCTTTATACCGTATTAAACCATTTCTTACACCATCTACCAGAGCTACTATCGCCCACTCCCATCTGATATCTACTCTCTTTTACACCTCACCTATCTTCACTAACCTTAAGAAGGCTAACCTAAATAAACTAGCAACTTGCTACAATAGCATTGCCCGCTTTGCCACCGGTAACCCTTTCAGAACCCATCACTGTCATAACCTGAAACCCCTAGGCTGGCTAGAGCTACAAAACTGTCTTATGATCTCACAACTTACTATTGCCCACAAGATACTTTACCAACCTGATAACACCCCTATACTTTCTCAACTTTTAATCCCTTATAACAATCTTACCTCCCTTCAATCTTCTTCTAAACTCATGACCAAATCTGTAAAGTCCCATAACTTAGCTGGTGACTCTCTTTTCACTAATACTGTAGGTAGGACATGGAATCTGCTACCCACAGATATAACTCTAATCACTTCCTTACCACTCTTCAAATAAAAAATCTAACTGTACTTCCAAAATCACTGGCTTTGTTCTTGTAGGACTCCTGACTAACCTTCTCCATTCCCCCTTACTCTACTTTAATTATACACTGTGCTTACTAGCTAGGCATTTACCTACTTTTTCTCTTGCCCTGTTTCTCTCCTTTTTATGCTCTGACTCACTCCTCTTTTTCTCTCCTCTGCCCTATTTTCCATCTTCTTACTTCTTCTCCCTACTAGACTATTGTTTCACACTCTTCTCCTTTCTTGTATTACTACTATAATCCCTTCTAATCTCTTCTTATACTTTTTTTTTTCTCTCCGACGAATTGTTGAAACTAATTGCTTATCTTTAGCATTTTAATTGTGATGCTTCTACTGACCTAGTATATTTTTTGTGTTGTGCCTTATGTATTTGTTGTTCTTATTACTAAATGTATATTCTTATTGTACTTAAATTTTTTATTAATATGTCTCTTTGTATTGATTTATGTGTGGAGCTTTTCTTCCCGGGCCTCTACTGAAAATGGACATATATCCAGCTAGACTAGCCCGGTTAACAAATGTAAAATAAAATAAAAATACTAGAAGAAATTCTTTGCTGTATAATTGCAGCTATTACTATTGAAACCATTATCTTTGGCAACATTAACATTGACTGGTTATGTGTGACATCTAACACCCCAACTACTAATCTCTTGCCATACTCACCTCAACAAAGTGAATCATAAAAAATTTAGCCTTGATTAGATACTTGTTTGTGACCCTAACAAGTATGCTATCCCAAGGGTACTACCCGATTCCCTTAGTGACCATCACCCTGTATTCAGCAATGGAGATATCACCCACCAGCTAAAAAAACATCAGTACAGAGCTACCTGAAATCTTGCTAACTTTTATCCATATACATTCAATAATCTACTAAAATCCATCAACTGGTCTCCACTCAAAACCCTATCCAACAATATATTGCTGAATACTTTAAATACCCTTACCCCCACCAGAAATAAAAGAGTAAAAAAATACTCATAGCCCCATCTGTATCATTTTTCAATATTTCTCATGCAAAAACATAAGAAAGCATGGAAACAATAGCACATAGATAAAATCACTCAAACCTTACATCTATACAAAGAGTTGCACAAACTCACGAAGAAGCAAATTCACCTAGAAAAAATACTACTCTGACCCACAAGATAATCATAAAAAAATCCAAAGAAATTCTGGAGCTCAATTAATAACATTTTTCAACCTGCTTTCCTTCGTCACCAAACCCTCATCTAGACTTATCCCCTCAGAAACAGCTACCAAACTTAAAATTTTCTTCCTTGACCTCATAGTCTTTCTTACCTCCAGCTCTCCCCAACCATTTAATCTACCTTAAAACTTACCAGTCCTGACATCCATGCTTTCCATCAACAACTTGTCTCCACATCATATGTTAAACATTTACTAAATCAACTCAATTCCTGCTGTCCTTCTGCTGAGGGTCTCCCTGTGGAGTACCTTAAGCTCGCTGCAGACTCTATAACATACCCAGTCTTAATTCTCATTAACAAATCTATTCAAGACCCCCATGTCCCTACCTGTGGAAAAAAATCTTCATTATTCCCCCTCCATAAAGGAGGTAACTCTTCTGAAATCTGTAACTTTAGGCTAACTGCCATCCAACCTTTCTAAGATCCTGGAAAAATGTATTCATAAACATCTCCTTCAGTATTTCTTACAAACTGATCTTCTAACCCCAACACAATATGGTTTCCAACCCAGCCATAGCACCACCACAGCTCTCCTCAACTTTTTCAACACCATTAATAAGGCTAGAGACCAATGAAAGTTTAACTCTTCTGTTTTTCTAGATCTCTCAAAAGCATTTGACAGTGTCACATGAGAAACATCTAACTCAAATGCTCTCTGTGGGCCTTTCCAAACCAACTCTTCTATGGTTCTCAAACTACCCATCTGAAAGATATCAATCTTTCAAAAGTCTCTCTTCTTTCTCCTATTTAAAACAGGTGTTCCTCAAGGCTCTATTCTCAGTCCACTGCTCTTTAACATTTTCATCAATAACCTATAAATCTCCTCTCAGCAAGCTTGCCTTATTCAATATGCAGATGCTGCAACTCTCATCTGCTCATCTGAAAGCTCAGTACAATCTGTGATACAAGGTACCTTCAACTTAGTCAAACTATGGCTACATCAAAACCAAATTTTACTTAATCCCAAAAAGACTACTACTATTTTTTGCAAAGTCCCATGCCAGTGCTAAAAGTAACTTCAAATTCATTCCTTAAACAATACAGCTATTGAAGTAGATACACATATCAAACAGCCTGGAATCACCATATATGACAATTTAAACTTTGATCTTCACATACAAAAATGTATGAAAATAACTCATCAAAGGATTGGTCTTCTATACAGAGTAAAAAAAAATCTTTACTCCTTCTAGTAGGATCACTTACCTTTCACTTTCTCTTCTCTATGGCTTACCTGTTTTGACTAACATCCAGATCTCTCTTAAATCACAGCTAGTGCAATGATATGTTAATATCTAAATTTGCAGATAACCTGCCACATAAAGCTCTTCATTGCTTTGCATTATGTGCACTCATCTGGTTAGAACTTTCACATCAACTAGCCCATACACAATTTATTTTTATCCATAAAATACTATATAATACTATATAACTCCTCTACCTGACCTTCTATCTTCAATTATTCATCACTATCTCCCTAATTGGACTCTGTGCTCTCGAGACAAAGACCTGCTTGAAATTTATAAATCAAAAGAAAGTATGGGGCAAAGTTTATAGTCACACTGCATATCCAAACTATGGCATTCTATCTCAAATCCAGTCAGAAGTATAGCAGTCTCCATGCATTAATAAGTCCTTTCTCAAAGAATGTCTCACTAACTCATGGCTATGCCCATGCACCTCACCTGTATGATCTATAATAACAAATACTTTTCAGTCTTATTACTAACCTAACCTCTCATTTATTTATTTATGTATTTATTTTACATTTGATAACCAGGAAACTCCAACTGGACTAACAGTCCTTTTTCAGCAGAGGCCCGGGGAGAAAAGCTGCACAGTTATATAAAGTCTTAGAACAACATATGAACAGACATTAGAATAGGATACATTCAGTCATGAAACACATTTGTTGAAATAGGCTTACATCGCCATTATACACAGATTATCATAAAATACATTAAGATATGTATATAGTTGTTGAATAAGATACATGTCCATTGTATATTTAAAATAAGTATGAGGGTACAGAATGCTTCTAAAAAGGCTTGAAAAGAAAATTCAGTACTGTAGGAGAATTACAGGTAAATTCAGTACTGCAGGTAACAGAAGTATATACTTTCTTTGTAGGTTTGCATTACTGAAGGGACTACTGGGTTATTATATGTCTTTGGGTCATTTACGTCACTTGTTCCTCTTGTTGTAGAGCATGGGCATAGCCATTTACTAATTTGGTGTGTTTTAAGAGAGTTTTTAAACTGAGATATGGAGGTTGTACTTGTAAGGTTATTGGGAAGTGAATTCCATGCTTTTGCTATATAGGTAGAGTATAGGGATTCACCTGCAGTTAGAGGCTTTTTGGACTTCTAGTAGTAGTTTGTTGTTGGAGTGTAGAACTCTTTTACTAGTGTATGGTTTGAGTATACTATTTAGAGCTGGGGTTATATCATGGTTGTGTAGTATTTTGTGGGTTTGGGTTAGTTGGTTATACAATAGGAGGTGGGGAAATTCAAGCCATTGTAATTGTTTTAGGGCTATACAATGGTGTGATTTATAAGGTAAATCTGTGGCAAACCTAGCAATTTTGTTGTAGCATGCTTCTAATTTAGTGCTGTCTGTTTTTCTTATATTAGTTAAAATAGGGAAGGCATATGTGAGAGTAGAGATAAGATGTGTCCTGGCAATGGTTTCCTTAGCTGTTTTTGTCAGAAAGGATTTGTTTCTGTATAGGGCCCCTAGTTTACTGTGAACTTTTTTTATGGTGTGAGCAATATAGATGTCGAATGTCAGGTTACAGTCTGTTTCTATGCCGAGTAGTTTGGTGCAACTGACTGGTGTGATAGTGATATTATTTTTTGATAGTATATTAAAGGGGGTGGTTGGAGGCCTGAATTTAGTGGTGTTGAATAGTAGTAGTTTTGTTTTATTGGGGTTTAGGATTAGTTGGTGTTCAGATAGCCAGGATTCAACTCTTCTCTTCCCTGTTTCAAATCCCAACTCAGAACTCACCTCAAACCTCACTGGCTCTGCCCCTGCACTAACCCTGACTAGCTTTCAATGTGCTACTAGCACTTTCAATTCTCCTTCATACAAATCTTTACTAAAACTTTTCTACTGTAATGCGTACTTTGTATACCCCTAGTCTGTAATTAATTTCTAATTGTTGCTTCTGTAAGAACATGCTAATGCTAATACTATTATATTTTTTTTCAATGAACTAAATGTGTAAATTCTGATATTAATGTCTATATTTGGAGCTTTTCTCCCCAGGCCTCTGCTGAAAATGGACATATATCCAGCTGGACCAGCCCGGTAAACAAATTTAAAATAAAATAAAATAACAACTGATAGGAAGGATGATTGTGTGAGTTTCTATAATTCTGGGATGCATGTGGGTTACATATAAATGTGGAGTCATCTGCATATTGTATTACTGTGGCATGAGGTGTGGAGGTGTGGAAGTTGTTGGTGAAGATTGTGAATAGTAGTGGCCCAAGGATGGAGCCTTGGGGCACACCTAGTGTTACTGGGAGTAGTGGAGAGATGTCTGATTGCCATTGTACTGCCTGTTGTCTTCCTGAACAATAGCTTTTGAACCAAGTAATTATGGGCTCAGATATGTTTAGAGTAGAGAGAACATTGATAAGTTTATCATGATAAACTGTATAGAATGCCTTTGAGAGGTCTAGAAATAGGGCAGATACCAATTTACCATTGTTTCTATGTATATTTACTGTTTCTGTGAATAATAAGAGGGCAGTGGTGGTACTGTGGGAGGGACAGAAACCATGTTTTGTTTTTGTAATTAGGTTATGGGAAGTGAGGTGGTCCATAATTTGCCTATGAATACATCTTTCCAGGATTTTTGAGAGGGGAGATATGATGGCAATGGGATGATAGTTTGATAGTTCTTTTGAGGTACCTTCCTTGTGGAGAGGTATAACTTAGGAAATTTTCCATATATCAGGGACTGTTTTTTTCAGTTATTGAGCTGTTAATAAGAATTGTCACAGTGTAGGCTATGGCCTCTGCAGTTATTTTCAGAAAGTCAGCTGGGAGTTTATCTGCTGCTAGTGTGGTGGGTTTTAGTTGTTTTAGCAATTTTTTAGTTGTATCTACATTGATTGGTTGCAGAGAGAAGTTAGTGTTGTTTTTGTCTATGTTTGGAGGGGTATTATGGGTGTGGAGAGGTTGTGATTTAGTGAGGGCAAGAATTGATTCAGTAATGTACTTACTGAACTGGGTTGCTATGCTGTCATTGTTCTTTATAGTGGTGGGTTGGGGAGTCCTAATTTTGCCAGGTAATAGGATGTTGTTGATGGCAGACCAGAATTTTTGAGGGTTATTTAAGTGTGTTTTCTGTATGTTATGGTAGCATCTTATTTTGTCTAGTTTAACTTCTTTTTTGACTTTGTTTCTGAGTTCCAGATAAGATGTTTTAGGGTTTGGGAGCCTGTTTTGTGCCAGTCATTCCAGTTTTTATCTCTAAGTTTAATTAGGGACCTGGTTTCCTTGGTAAGCCAGGATGCATAGTTAGCTTTAACCCTAATTGTTCTTGCTGGGGCAAATGAGTTTAGGATGTTTAGGAAAACATTATTGAAATACTTAACAGCATCATTAAGATTTAGGTTTTTTAGTGGGGCCCAGTTATATGTTTTTAGGGCTGAGATGAATTGGTTAGGGTTAAAATTGTTTTTGTTTCTTATCAGGCAAAAGGTTGTAGGTTTGAATTGAATGGAGCAACGTTTAATCATAAAGGTTGGGTGGTGGTTGCTTAATGTATCTGGTAGGCAACCTGCTTGGAAAGGGTGGGGTCTATTTGAGAGGATCCAGTCTAGTGTTGATTCACACTTGGAGGATTTGTCAGTTCTGGTTGGAGAGTGGATAATTTTAGTGAAACCATATAGCTTTATGTGGTTGGTGGGATTTTTTGAGGAACAGGCTGACCAGTCTATGATAAAGTCTCTAATAATGATTGTTTCATATGAGAAGGAATTGTTGGACCAGTTTAGAAGATTTTCTACAGTAGGGATGTTATTCCTGGTAGGATATAGCATCCAATAATATTAATAACCTTTCTGTCATTTATTTTCATTCTGGTCAGAATGATTTCATTGTTGTCAAAGGTGGGGGTAGATATATCTAGAGTTTCTAGACTGAGTTCACTCCTGAACAGCAATGCCACTCCACCTCCTTTTTTAGCTTGTCTGTACGTAGTATACTGCAGCCAGGTGGTAGGATCTCAGCGTTTGTATGTCTGGGTTTTAGCCATGTTTCTGTTAATAGTATAATATATGGGTTATATATTGCTAGGGTGGTGTGAAACTGGTGTACTTTATTTAGAATGATTCTTACATTATTGTTTAATAGTAATAGGTCTGTAGGTTTTCTTTCGCTTAGTATAGAGTTATTAAATTGGGTTAAGGGGGTAGGGTTGAGGGGTGTAGGAACGGGGTTGGTATGGATGTCACCGCTGAGGGCTAGTTTTGATGTTAAGTAGCTAATTAGATGTGTTAACGTGGTCTCATATTTGTTATAATTTAGTGTAGGTTTGGAGGAATAATACCCAGCAAATTTAAGGATGGGGGTATAAAGTTGTGTGGTAGTATGCAAGATGGAAGGATGGGGAAAGATGTTGAGGTGTTTGAATGTGTTAGAGGTGTTGGAGGTGGTGGTGTGGTGTGGTGTGGGGCTGAGTGGTTTAAATATGTGTGGTAAGAGGTGATGTGTGCAAGTAGAGTGAGGATTAATAGGGTGGTGGAGAGTTGGAGCAGCATACTGTTTGGTTCTGATCAGATAAAGTTGTGTACTATTATTTAGTTGGGATTTTAATCTTATGTGTTGTGGAATATATATTTAGTGCTATAAGAAATGAAAGTGCATTTAAATGTGGAGGTTTTGAGTGTGTGGGGTGTGTATGGGAGATTGTATAGCAGGGAGTGTAGATGAAAACAAACATATAGAGGGTGTTGTGGTTTGATGACTGGGTGTGTGTACAGGAGTGGTATATTTATGGGATGCATGGGTTGATAGAATTTGTAGTGTAGAGGATAAGTGGAGTAAATGTGGATGGTTCTGGTATCTTCTGGGAATGTGGGAGTGGCTTAAGTGTATAAATCTAATTGATGTGGGGGGTGTGGGAATGGGGGTAGGGTAGGGGAGCATAGTGAATGCGAGTATTAGTGAGCATGAACGGAGCTGGTTGAACCCATGAGCCGAGGTGTGCACATCAGCAAAAAACAATCAGCTGAATCTAGATCCATACCAGGTCAGTACAAGAGTACTAGTTCTGCTTGAAATTAAAGCTTTTTCTTTGGGAGTGTTTTAAGAAGAAACCTCTACCAATTTGTGGACTTTGGGAGTGGAGTTATGCCAAATTTAGGAGAAAAATAAAAAAACAGTAGTTCTAGAGACAGGGCTTACTACAAGGGCTGTGTGTTTAACTTGGCTAACTGAGGCCGAGAAACACTGTATTAGGAAAGTGGGGGAGGGTTAATGGCAACAGTCCAGTGAGCACACCTATGTATTTTAAAAGATTAAGCTGAAATCTTTATAAAGAACAAGGTCACATAGACTTTGTTCATATAGTGGTTTTGCCCAATACAGTGGTCTTTTGATGTTAGGTATCAAAATTCGGCAGTAGTCAAGTTACTGTAGCTGGCTGTAATGCCTTAAATTGACCACAAGGTTGGTACTGTTGGGGTGCCGTCACTAGAGGACAGGAGGTTGAAACTGATGTGCACTCTGGGTGAGATGCCAGAGATGTTCAGTCTATGGGCGGATGAGGATGTTCATAATATCTATACCTTTCAACACCTGCCCGGTCCGCACTATTATGGTGGACTTGTATCTTTTCATTTATATTTCTGAGCATAGTGGACTATACTTCCAATATTTTGTATATACAGTGATTGTCACATTTAATTGTCATTGTTTTATTTATTTTTTATTTTTACATCACTGTTGTCTCCTTGTGATGTATTGTATCCAATATATTCCACTACCAAACTGTATGTATCTATATCTATATCTATATCTATCTATATATGTGTTTGTGTGTTCTTTTTAAATTACATTTGTACTAGTGTTTTATTTGATGTTATTTAAGTCTCTGGAGGTTTTCTCACTTGGCCTCCACAGAAAATGGGTATTTATTACCCAGTCAGACTTTCCCAGTAAACACATTTAAATAAATAAATAAATAAACAAATAAACTTGCCAACAATGTTTCTTCCATTCCAAAATTCCATCAGCATCAAATTTGGAAGAAAACATTTAATATAGTCTGCCATTGCAAAACTACAGCATTTTATTTTACTATAACTCCCAGTATGCTTAGCCTAGACATTCTTAGATTCATTGATGTCTACAGCATACATGTGCATTTACTTTAGGGTGACAAAATATATTTTTAGATCCTTCAATGCAGCTCTCTTATAGTTTTGTCTATATAAAATCCATTGCATTGTATGCAAAAGGCTGCATGAATGATGGGCTCTGAAGTAAAATTTAACTTATTTTGAAAAATACCTTTTTAAATACTTGTCTACTTTTTCCAAAAAAAATGGTGTTTTACTAGTTAACTATGTAAAAAATATTCAGAACCTTCCAGTAAGTCTTCATTACATTACATTACTGATGTGACATTTGCCTACAGTATTAATTACATTCTTGATGTTATATTTGTTCACATAATTTTTAAGTACCATAGACAAACTGAAGTCACTTTCAGAGATATGATTCTGACTACCAGCCTTCCGTATCTCATTGCTGCTAGACATTAACCTTCAAGGTTTATATACTCAGTTATGCAGCCCCTTGATTTCATTAAACTTACCTTTCAACAACATTTCAGGTAACGTCTTTCCTAAAGCTTATCGATCAAACATAGCCCTTCTTTGTGAAAATGATCACCATCATCTGTAAGCCTGCTGATTCTAATAAATTTTCCCTTTACTATATTTTCTTTCAACCTTTGCAAATGCATACTGCGGAAGCTCAAGTATGAATTACTTTGTACTCCTGTTTTATGAAACAAGAGTCTGTCCCAAATGTGTAAACAAACAAATCCAAGTAATCAATACTCTTAAAATCAACATTTTATGTAAAGTATAAAAAGTCATTAACATTATTCAAATACACCATAACATTTTCAAACTCATTTAGAGTCCCTTTCCACAGAAGAAAAATGTCATCGATAAAATGCGTATTAAAGTATTTAAGATTTTTTTGTGTCTAGTTTCATTTCAGTCTGATGAAGTCTCTATAACGGACAAAAGCACTGAGCGAATTTCAGTTAAAGGAATTACATTCTTTACTGTTTTTTTTAATTCAGATTTACTTTATGTAACAACTTTTTTCCTACTTTGAAAAGTCTTTGGTGTGTGTAATATTTCTTAAGAGTGTTAGATATCAGTATGAATATCAGAATTCAGAATGAATATGAAGGAAGTAGAACTGAGGAAACAATGGAGATGATTGATGAGAATGAAGGAGAAGCATGTAATAGCACACTTGAAAGGAAAGTTCATAGAAAAAGTAAAGAAATCAACTATGTGACGTATCTTGGCTAAAGTATGGAAGAAGTTGGAGAAAGCAAGGATGAATAAGTATGAAGTAGCTTGGTGAAGAAAAAAGTACAGATGATTTGAAAGTGAGAAGGTTGCAGACAGGCTGATGAGTGTGTGTGGATATTAGAACAATAAATACAGGTTTACTGTCAAGGAATAGATAAGCATAACTAGGAGGCACAGAGAAGGAGAATATGTGGAAAAAAAGACAGATGTGGCAAGGTCAAAAATGCACAAAGAAAATAATCCTCATTTTGAAAAGTGCAGGAAGATGTTGAAGATTATGTGACTTAATTTACTTGAGGGTGACAAACTATATTTCCAGATATATTTGAAAATTTGATAAAACTGAACTGGGAAGTGTTATGTATCAAGAAATGAATTATGTACTCTGAAAATATGTAAAAAAAAAAAAAGCTTTTTAAAATAAGGCAAGTGAACTGAGAAAAGTGACAGTAAAAGCAATACAAAATAGCAGATCAGGAAATAAAATGCTTAATTAAATGTTCATGATTAAAGCCATTGGAAAGCTAAACAGTATACTTGCTTAGAAGATTTACAGCAATTTACAGATACAGATATTGATAGTGACAGGCAAATGCCTACTTTCTTAAGATTATTTGCAGGGAAAAGAACATTTAAATGATTATAGGATCTGTTGTTCTCGAGGCTTTACAGTATAAAATTTTATAACAAATGAGGTCAAGACAAGATTCAACTTAACACAACTCATAACGGGCCTTCAATATGGATGCAGTGTGGGCTCACAAAAATAATATACTATAATCTTTCAAACTTAGGGAAGCATAAAAAAGTGCTGATATGATTTGCTACCATCATGCTATTAATTAGCACAGAGGATTAAGACTATTCACTGTTAAAATGCTTCATCCTATGCTCCACAGTTTGATTCCATGATCCTACATTTGTCTACTGTATAACTCTTAGCAAGTAATTTAAATAGGCAATGACCTGACCTTAGTCTAAAAGAAGTTCTAAGTGGATCAATGCTCTACCCCAGTTAACAAATACAAATAAATAACAAAAAGTAAAAAAATGTACCACTGTCATAAACTTAAAGATGTGAGAAATACAGCATTAAAAAGTGAGATAAAGTCTGCACAAAAAATGTAGAATGCACACAGTGCTACAAATATAAAGTAATCTGACAGCTTCTTATCCATTCATTCACTAATTCATCAAATTCAATAAATATCAACACTGTCCCATCACTTCATATCTTAAAATCATAGCTAAGAAACAAACTAGTTCACTGTGCCATGTTTAACCCACTGGTGTACCTTGGCAA
Source organism: Protopterus annectens (assembly GCF_019279795.1). Lineage (NCBI taxonomy): Eukaryota > Metazoa > Chordata > Ceratodontiformes > Protopteridae > Protopterus > Protopterus annectens. The sequence continues at coordinate 891,141,368 of NC_056744.1, read as the reverse complement.
AACCCTTACCTGATGCTTTTTTATGTTACTTAACCTATTTCCTCACTCTCTGAAAACTATGCCCCTTACTGCAAACCTTCTCCTTCATCTCCTGTGCATGCTGCCTACTAGCAATCTATATCCCATATTCCTCAGTCGTTAGGTTTCTCTCTGGTCAGTGCCCTGCTCTCAGCTGCAGTACTTCATGGCACATTATGCTTTAATACTTAACTATTTTTTGTAGTTATAGTGCTATCCCCAACTTCAGTCTCGTAGAGAACAGTCATTGCTTAAAAAAGTTCAGTACTATCGTACATTTTCATGAAGTCATACTGTTAAAACTATCTACTGTTACCTACTACATGTTCAGCATAGCTGAGGCATCATGCTACAGAAGAATGTATAATACAAACTGTTTATAGGTTCATAGATTAGTACTAGGTTAACTGCCCTTGTGGGCCATTTTCAGCCTAGCCAATTACCCCATGTGAGAATCAAACCCTGCACCTTATGTTTGTAAAGTAAACACCTTAACCATTATGCCAACCTCCCACCACTGTTATTAATGTGCAGAGCTGTCACCTGCATAAACAGCACAAACATCTTTCTGCAGACACGCTGAATGCAGTTTATCATGGTTGTAAACTGAACTCATGTTATAAAGTTAATACATCTCATTTTTCTTTGTATGCTACTCCCTTTTATAATGACATTCTCGTATTTATTCCAGATTAAGAATCAGTCAAATTACTGCACCATATTTCTGTATGATATGATTTAACTAACTCCATCTACAATTATTGTCAATATCAATAGGTTTTAGGTGCAAAAATATTGTGAACAATTATATTTTATGTGTCAGTTTATGTACGTGTGTGTGTGTGTGTGTGTGCGTGTGTGTGTGTGTGTGTGTGTGTGTGTGTGTGTAATTGTGTCGATACACATGTGCATGTATGCATGTAGGTGTATTTTTTTACATGAACATTTTTATTTATTGTATTTTTTTATTCATTGAACCATTTCTTCTTGGACCTGCCCTGTGAATGATCAATGTCCATTTTTTTCTATAGCCATATACCATCAAAGAAAGAACTTTTCATAAACTAGCTCCTGATGTTTGGAATTCGATTATGTCTGGCATTAGAAAACTCCCAAGTATCTTATTTGCAAGTACACTCCTATGCCATCATGCTAACAATTCACAATGTGAGTGCTTTCCCCATAAGAAATAATGAAGATTCTGTCTCTCACAGCCATTCACCTACTAACTCCTTTCCACCTTGTTCTGATCGTTATTTTCCTTGCAATTCTATCACTCACTCATTTGACAAAACATTCCTGTTTCTTTTCGATAAGTAATTTTTACATGTATTATCAGTTCCAGTTATCTTTAGTAACTGAGTTCCATTCCCTGACACAGCACAGCTTTTGCATTTCTAATATACATGTTTAGGTAGGTAACATTCTTATATATATAGTAATGAATGTGTACTGTTGCATTATTCTGTATATATAATAGAAATGGAATCTTGTGAGGGACTGCACTGCTTCGGCCTCCACCCTCTTGATAACTAAATTACAAATTAAAAAAAAAATGGAGTATTGTTATTTCTGGTGACAGAATAAAAATGCAAGAAACTTATGTTGTGAGATGAATGGAAGACCTGCCACCTTAAGCTTGACAATCCAACCTGGGCTGCTTTGGTTAAGCTTCCATTGGTTAAGATGCTTTACCAGTGGCAGTGTACACCTGTATTCCCCTGTAGAAGGGGATGGAACAGGCTGGACTGATGTTGGCATTGTGCCAGGGAGGATGCTGATTATTTTTATTTGGTCCATGAACTGCTTTACCAGAAGTGGTCTAAGCTCATACATGGCATAGCCAGAGCACTCTGAGATCCTGTCCCCTTCCCCCAGACAACTGGAAATGTTGTCTTTTTAGATTCAGTACCCTCAGGTGGACTACAGTCTTATGGAATATGTTTGGATCAGGTTTGTTGCTACATTTATGGCCCCCTGTTCAAGCACTAGAAAGCTTACCCAATAAACTGGACCCCCCCACACACATACATACTTTCACCTATAATCTTAAACTATGAAGCAACAGGCATCTTAACATGAGTAACTGGAACGAATACTGGTACATCCTTCTTTTTATTAGATCAGGCTAACTGATCTTAACTAGTGATTTATTCATATGGGCACAGCAAAAGGTAGAAGGGTCATAATAATCTATGTATATTTCTAGTATATTCCAATTAGTTTTGTGTGAGAAGGACTTTAGATATAACATTGTTCAGTGTTTATGAGATGTTATCAGATTATGTCACATGTACTGATGTTTATTGCAATAAAGTAGGATATACAAACAGGAAAGTTTTGTTGTGTTTTTAAATGTGAAATATTCACATCAAATAGTTAGTTGTTGCCAGAAGAGCTTGGTAATGAATAAACAGTCACTGTGTATTCATAGAATAGCTGCATTTATATCAACATGCGAACAACTGATTAAAGAAATACCCACTAGTCTAGCAAGCCCCCAAAATGAATGTATCTAATTGCTATACAGCTGCCCTTCCTTCTCCTCTTCTCACCTCTTTCTATTGTCCACTTATTCTCAAGAATCTTAAATCTGTCTACTGATTCACTATTGTATCAGAAAAGCTATTTTAAATTGCTAGTACATTCTCTCAGTATAAAAAAGGCAGTTTTGTTAGAGATGAACCTTCACCTATACTCTCTGGTTTCCTTTGTACGTCTGCCTTAGTTTGCTCCATGCTACTTGCTTACTAACTATATATTGAGTCGTGCAGTACCTTCTTCCCTCTAGTGTGCATACATGCAGTGCCTTCAGCATTTCTTCATAAAGCAGCTGTTCTCCCCTTCTGACAACCCTGTTCCTCTTCAACACTCTGTCTTCTTGACTGATGATACCATGATCCCTGCAAGTTATTAAAATCGGTTTAAACATAGGTGAACCATGAAAGTTTGAAATAATACCAAAATCTAATAAGGTGAAAATTGAATATAAAAGGGGCTGACAGACAAATTTAAATAGTGCTGACAACTGTGCAACCTGTAGCTTTCCATTGTGTAAGAGATGGCATTGTACTGTTTGGCAAAGAATCATTAGCTAAAATTAAAGTTGTGTCATAACCTGCAATTTACGCATAACACATAAACAGTGTGCAGTTTGGTAAGATTTGGAAATGGCAAAAGAAAGAGTAGTTTGTGGATAGAACAAAATGTAACATCCATATTTCCAAAGGCTGGGCAAGGATCCTGTTCTCTGTCACACCTAATGTGAATGTGAAATTAGACATACTTTTGAAGAGAAGAACTCCATTTGAAATGAACAGAAGAGAACTGATTATGTAAGTGTGACAGTAATGAAAAGAAATATATAAGTAATAATGTGACATGACTTTTAAGATACCATTAAATGTGATGATATGGGCAAATTAGTAGCTTTGTAAATTCTGAATAATTTTTATTGCCCATTTAAGCAGGCAGCAGCTCAGTAAATGGAACCATAGCATAATAACTTGCAAAAACAACAACAACAACAATAACAACAAAAATCGTGCAGAGTCTAATGAGCCTGTCCAGTGGTATATAGGGATAATGCCTTGACTACTGCCCAGATGACCGAAGTTCAGTTAGCAGCTCAGGCAACTGAGAGTGCTAGGATGGCCATTGCCTGTCCTGGGAAGAGGTAGGCAGTTCCTGGCTGGCTATGCCTGGCACTATGGTGGCGTGAGATGAAGGTCTCCAGAACACTGAAAGTGGGGGCTGGTATATTCTGTCCTGCATGTGAAGGGGCACACAGGCATGGACATTGTGGTAGTGTTGGTACTCTCTGTGATGATGCAGTTGTGCATGTCACTACCAGGGGAGGGGTTAGGACTGCAACAGAGAAAGGTTTTCATTGTCAGGATGCTAACAAAGCACTAGTACCCCCCCCCCCCCATGGCTACCTGGATGACGGCCCTTCATTCAAGCTCTCACCCTGGCAGTTCTGGGGATGATCATCATTTGATATGGAATTAAAAGACCCATGTGCCATTGTGCAGGCTTAATGGATGGTGGCAGAGGGGAGAAGAGGGGAGAAAAAGGTGCAGGAAAACTATATAACGAATGCAAAGACTAGTAGCATAATCTTTAAACCTTTCATATATTGTTTTCAGTTTTATTTTTGCATTTGGAATGGCTTATACTCCCATCAGTAAGAAATAATGATCAGACAGCTAATATTAGGCTTTACATGTGCACACTATATTAAGAATTTAATTATTTACATATTTATGTATGTATGTATATATGCATTTTTCTGATATCAGATTGTTCACATTTGTGCTGAATGCAAATAATGCATTACAAATTAAACACATATGAAGCATGTTAATTACAGAATTTAACCAACTTTAAAACCTTTTAATATTCTTTAAGGGTAGCTTAGCCAATACCGATAACATGCTGCTACTGGACAGACAACTTATATAGTATTAATCTATAAAGGAACAGACTAAACAACATGCTAGCCAAAAGCAATTGCAACAGCATAGTAGCAAGATGGAGTTCAGGGTGAGAAGAAATGTTCATAACTCTAAAGTTTAACAGATTATACAAAATAAGTGCCATGCCAAACATTAAGTCCACTGAATAGATAGATGCAGATCTCAGTGAACCTTGATAACTTAAACTGAAATGGTTAAATTATTATGGACTTCAAACAGATCTAAAGAAGCATACACATGTCAAATGTAAGCTTGTTTTCTGTGGTCATGGTACCAATAAGAACTGATTGCACAAAGTAAAATAAATGTAATGCTGCTTCCAGTGAAAATGGATGCTGCTTCCAGTGCTGCACAGACGAAAGCAGCGACACTAATTTATTCCATAATCAGTTTACAACCATAAGCCTCCCCCTCCTGAACTTAGCAGCAGTACTGAAATACTTTAATAACAATCTAAGAAGGATATTGGTACAAGGAGAGAGAATGTTACCAAACTGCCTTTTGCAAAGCAAAGAGCTAAAACTAGCCAAAGTAGCATGCGTTGCTTCACTGTATGGCCTTGGGGAAAGGACTTCTCACTACATAAAATATATAGAAACATCTGTGGCTTTAGCCTCAGGGCCTTTAAATTTAGCCCAGGACACTTATTTTGATTAAGATTGCACTCTAGTCCTGAGTGTAAAGAAATTCCATTCATGTTTAGATAATTGTCAGATTACACCGATGACTGATCGCCAGCCTCTGGTGCTAGTTTCTCACCTGCACAAAGAATTTGAAGTATGACAACTGCAGGAATACAACAGTGCAGTCATTTTAACTTAATATGCAGTGCAGGAAAATAGCCCTTTCCTTGCACAGATAAACTACCACAAGAAATGATGAGCAAAATTCTGTTCATCCTGTGGATGTGTTCTGCACATCTTCTTAAACAGAATTGTGTCTAGTTTTGTAATAAAAACAGAAACTGTTCGTGATTTAATCTTTCTAAGTTGTATGTACATGTTAAAATGAGCTAGGGTCAATCAAATAACAAGTGATATTGCTTAAATTGCACCATTAATATAAAAGGACCATCCTTTACTCCATTCTATGTATCCTCATTTATATCTCAGAATGTATTAATACTGCTGGTGTATTTGGTGCTGCGATATCTCAGTATTTCCATATATTCTTTAAATGGTAAAAACATATGATTGCTTTTCCTTATCTTTGAATTGGTTTGAGGTTAAATATTTCATTAAATATACCTAATGTGGTAATGAAGTACTTATCCTAAAGTAATAAAAAATAGTGACCCTAAACTGAACCCAAAATTGAGACTTGAATGCAATTATAATCCTATAATAGTAAAGAAGAAATAAAAGAGCGAGTATTGCAGGTATTTTTTATGTAATGCAAGAAGTTTGGGAAGAAAGATGGGTGAAGTGCAATCAAGAATACATTTGGAAAGGGCTAGTATTACAGAAATGCCTAAACAAAGTAATTCCAATGGATACAGTTCTCATAACTTTTATTTATTTATTTATTTATTTTTGTGAAACAACAAATAGCCTGAAGTATAAACTTTCTTTGTATTGATTTCTTGATTTCTAGTGGATTTATCAAATGCATGTTCTGTTGTACTTGATAGGAATGTATGTGTAGATCATACCAACTTGAGTTTTCTCAGCACATAATTACTGCATAACCTTGCTGAAGTGTTTGTAAAACACATTTGTATGTGGCTATTTCTTAACCAAGAGTAAAAGGGACTTCGAAACTTACCTCCTTAGGATATTAGGGAGGCAGAAGAGGAAACGGGAAAGTAGTCCTTTTGAAGATTCCTGGTTATGTATGGCTTTTTTGTTTTGTTGCAATTTCTTTGTTTTCCTTTATATTGTTTTTGCTTTAGAAACTGTAGAATAGCATCTGCTTCCCTATAAAACAATTTATTATTTGTAGTGAAAGTCTTTTGATGCTAAGGATTAGGAGGTGCTTCCATTTATTTAAACGGAGATCTTGTTGTGTCTTTCGTTTTCAAATAAGTAACATCACCTGCTAGCAAAACAAAAAATAAATCCTGAATCACTGGGATATTAACTAATTTAAATGAAGCATTATCATTGTATGGCTGTGTTCCAAGACATGCTCATCTTATTTAAACTACCTCTCATGTGTCAGGTCTTGTCGTAGCATCTCCAGTAACATATGCCCATATCTGCATGCAATCTATTATGTCCTCTGTAGAAACTAACTTTTGTATAGCGGTATTAGGAATGTTGTAAGCAACAGAATACAGATTGTTCTGAATCTGTTCTAATGTGGAACTATGATAAGAAACTACATGTAATAGACAGATTAGTATTCTAACAGTATAGCTTTTTCAACATATTTATCTAGCAATCTAAAATCATTTCTCATTCTTTTAGAATTTTAGAGAGGTACATCAAGATCTGCTTTGTACTCCTGCCTATCTAGAAGAGATTGATACACATCATGTCAGCTTCATTTGATGCTAGAGGCTGTGGTTGTGGATGGTGACTATTTGTTTTTAAAGCATTCTTAACAATGTATTACAGAGATATTTTTGTCCACTTTGCACCTGTGAGTCACATCATCTCTCTATTTCATCTTAGGAGAAATGGATTCCTTACAGGCCAAATTAAAGATACTCTGATAAAATCTAGGTGGCTATAAAAGAAATATCTTCTGCAAATTGAATGAAGATTGATTTGAAGAATTATCCTTATCAGAATCATGAGAGATGGCATAATTAATATGCATAATATACCAATCTTCATTTTCAGAAGATCAGCCAGGAGAAGGTGTTCTTTTCTTTTAACCTTCGATAACCTGCAAAGGTACTTGCAAAACGTTGATCTTTTTCTAGCCATAGACTTTTGGTCTGATGAAGGTACTGACATAAATCTCTACTGTTTCAAGGGCTTTTTCTGTACTGTATTAAAATAATTCCTTGCAAATGTCTGACACATGCAGTGCTAAAAATTGGATCCAATATGATCCCAGGGAATATCAGTATAGATGCTAAAGAAATGCACTGTTAAGGATTTTTTTCTTTGTAGTACTGAGTTGAATAAAAATAATTTTTGTACTTATGAAAATGACTCATTTTAACTATCAAAACTGAAACCAGTAGGGTTACATTTTCAGGTCATTACCTATTCATTTGATGAGTCACCTTTACTTGCCCTCACTACCTTATCCTTTCTTTCCTACTTCTAATCTGACTCCCTTGTTTTCATTTTTTAAATGAAAAGGTGTATTAAAAGATAAACTATAAAAACAGATTTACTCATAGTATGCAAAGGAGCAATACCCAAACACAATCAACATTTAGACTTTTTTATCATTTTGATTAAAGATATCTGAAAATAATAAACATAGTCAATGAGAGTGGGTCTCTATCTAGACAAAATTAAAGTGACATTAAACATAAAGTCACTGCAACAGACATTATGCAATGCCCTTTACTGGATCAATATATATGTTGGCCCAACAAAAGGTATTACATCACATCTGTGTTCCATAGTCTTTGGGTTTTCTATTAGTGGACCAACACAGCATTTCTTATTTTTTTTTTCTTCCAAGGTGACATGAAGATAATTCCTGGCAAAAAATGGCTAAGAGATGAGCATCTCAACACTGACCGAGGTTGCATGGAATTCTGGTGCATGGTCTTCATTGTATTCAGACAGGCGGAGACACAGCTGATAAAGAGTCACAGCAGGAAAGAAGTTATATGATGGGAAAGCACAAATGTTATGATTTACTGCTATAGTGACCCTGACAAAAAATTGTTTTGCAAACAAAATAATGTTTATGGTGAAACAGAGCAGTAGAATTGATTTATCTGTAGACATAACTATTGCAATAGGCAGGGATATGACACAAACAATTTTTTGAAGGAAGAGATCTGGTGAGAGATATGGGCAGAGAAGCTCAAAATAATGTGGGAAGGTTAAACTAGTCACTGGGGCAGATTGCAAAGTAATGCCTGTTCAAATGATTGAAACTCTGATGCTAAAAGAAAAGAAGCCGAAACTTTCCATATGTAAGGTACTTATTTGCTGAGGCCATTTGGTGTCACCATTTCGGCAGAAACTACTTATTTGCAAACATAATGATATACAAGACCAAGATTCAAATAGTTGGAATACCCTGTCTAATATAACTTAAAGCTTATCATGTTGAAAACAGTTCATGATCTGCATGTAAAGAGCTTTACTTTATAACTATGATGATTTACATAGCAGGCATGGTAAAATACCTCTTAGCAAAATCTTCCCATCACCTGTTATGAAACCTGAATATCAAGGCAAAATGCTGGAATTCAGTCAGTGACTAACGGCATGGTATCATTGACAGGAGTTTCAGTGCGTGTCCACCTGGAATGAGATGGTCAGACATCTGGAGTGCTTTGCATCTGGTGAGCTTCATCTCTCTCTTTAGTGGATAAAGGACATGAACAGGAACTTTTCCATTACCATTTGGCAAACACAGTTCAATTGAAATGCAGTGTTTCTTTAGACTCTTGAAACATTCCCATACACGCAGTGTTCCGGCAAATTCATTTCAGTTTAGATGTAATGCTCCCTTTGCATTCAGGGTTTAGCATGTTCATTTAATTCAGATACAAGGTCTAGAAATATACTGCAAGTAATAAGTGAACAGGATTTTCAGGTATTACAAAAACAGAGCTAAGTCCAAGTAACTTCTCTTTACACCTCCATATAGGCAGGGATAACATGAAGTACTTTTTCTTGCACTTCCTCACAGGCATTAATAAACTGAAGAGGTGCCCCCTGTGTAACATAACTACCACTATCCCTCATGGGAACACCCTATAGATTGTCTTTTTTATTGCATGTAACTCCTCCTTCTATAATTTCCAGGTCATTTTTCAGACCCAAAGATCCAAATACTGAGTAGCAGAGCACTTAGGTTTAAATATACCTATATGTAGATGTCCCTCATTAAGTTTCTGCTCAAATTTAAACTGTCTGCCTGTTTCAGCATTAACACCCTTAAAGGGACAGTCCCCAGTAGACACACGTCCCCTGCCAATTTGGAACCATTGCTTCTTGCCTATGTAGATGGGCTGTATGCCTAGTTCAGCCAATGTGCAATCAGATGGTTGTGGTCCTCTTAAAAGTAAATGATGGAGGGTAAGTGCCGACCAGGACAATTTCAAGTTGATATCCTTTTTATTGGCACAGTCATTGAAATGAGACACAATATGTGATAAGCACAAACTTCCTCCCCAGTAGGAAATATTTAAGGGTAGTCGGGGTCTACCTAATGATTAGGCATTATCTTGCAATACCTAAGTAGTCTTTCCCAGCATTACTCATCTTTCTGCTAATATTGCAGATGGGGTATCCCTCCCTATCTTCAAACTGAGACAAAGACTGCATCACAGCTCTCAACCTCTCAGCACAAAAAAATCTAGACAAAGCCAAAAATAATGGGGGGATAAAGCCCCCAAAATAGGGACACGGTTTAAATATTGCTCTTATAAACTTAGAAAGTTGCTAGAATAAAAGGTCTTGTGTTACCATGCATCTTCTGAAGGGTATGAAGTCTGAAACTCAAATGCCTATCATTATTTAGTGAATTCATTCCTCACTGTTTTGCCACAAAAATCCAGAAAATCACAAATTTTATGCGGAATAGACCAAAAATACAAGGCAAAATTCTGGATATTCTGAGAAAATCTGGACAGTTGAGAGGTATGAACTGCACCAGTGCTAATCTATACGGGGTGTCTGTATATTAACAGTTTTGAAAATCTAGAGCTATTAGAAAGCTCTAAATGTAGCATATTTTATTTGCCTAAAGGTTTATTCCATTTCACTTGTCTGCTTCACCTTCAGTGGATCCTTACCTTTAGTCAGCTTACTCACAGGCCAAGGAATACTGGCAAAATCAGGGACAAATGTCCAATAATAGCTACTAAGCTGCAAAAAAAAAAAAAAAAAACTTTTTTTTCATGGTTGCTGTGTGACAGTTATGCACTGGTTTGACTTTTTTAGCCTGTGGTTTCACTATTCATAGCTCAAAAAGTGTACTTCTGCCATACCTAATTTCTACTTCGCTAGGATAGCTGTCAATCAAGCTTGGTGGAAGAAATCTAAAATTGCTTGAATATTGGATAGGTGACTTCCTAACTAAATAAAATGTTACTATAACATTCAGGAAAGTTGTGATATATCTAGTGCAGAGTCTAAGAATTTTGTTCACCAGCCTCTGGCTCAGTGGTGAGCAAAACTCTGGACTTCTCAATAAAAGAGCACATCTGGTGTGGAAATGTTATTTTTTGATACAAGTCTTGAGCTAGTTGGGTTTGCCAATAGCCTTGGGTTAAGTTTAAAGTAGACAGAAACCTAGACTTGCACAGTTTCTCAATTTTGTAAACTTGGAGCATGGCATGTCAATCAAATTCAAAAATGTTTTTCAGGTTCCTAAAGTCATTCTAAAACATTATAGACCCATCACACGTGGTCTATCACAGGACAATTCCAGTCACTATTGGATTCTTCATTAACCACAAGATGAAGCATTCTTCATACTTAAACCCTAACTCTTGGTATTTGGCATGATTTTAAGTATACTTTCTTTCCAGGCAGAGCTGTTATGTTGTACTGAATTAAACTGATTTTACCAGACAATTTAGAGAATATCTTCTTATTCCTGAATACAAAATATTTCACTGTTTGTTTCTGAGAACCTGATAATATCTATCTTATTTTGACTCTAGGACATACTGTGGAAACCTTAACACCCTTGTAAATATGCTTACTACAAAAGCTTCCAGTTTTTCCCAATGGTTTTAGAACATTTATGAGGTACTTCTGTTCTGTCTTCCTTTTTCCCCATGTGTATTACGTTATAATTCACTTCACTTATGTTGTAACTTTAGCATGGCCTTGACACTTTGTAAGGCAGTTCATTTCTGCAGTGGGTACTAATGTGAGTAGCATATTTAGACTGTATTGTGCAGACAGGAATGTATTTTTGTATTTGTATTTTTATTATTTACATAAACTACTATTTAACACTTTTTTGTAAAAAAGGACTAATTAATGTGGGTTTAAAACAGTCAACCCATTAAGTAGGTTTCCAACTATAGGTTACTGAGTGAGGAGTAGACCCCATTCATTGGTTGACTGGAGCTATGACTGGATCATGGAGTGTATTTAAATGTTTTAACATTAATGAATGTTTTGACCTGAAGAAGTCTCACCACTGGGTGGGACGAAAAGCACTTTGTGTTTACCACTATCTTATGGTATTTTCTGTCATATTAAAGGATGTATTGATTTTTTATCACCAGAGTGGGCTCTGCATTCTTCTGCAGGTGTGCTGGAACTGTTTGTTATTTTACTCTTTCCTGGTTGAAGTGTTTGTCCCTATGGCTTCAGAAGACCCTGACACAGAACAGCAATATAGGTACCTTTACCCTCCTTATAAGAGCATTGAGCCAGCGAGTGGAGGACATCACATCCAGACTAGATTCTATCACAAAGGCTAATCCAACTCCACAGTTGCCTAACCCTCTTTGTACTTCCCAGCAGTATTTTGATCCAAATTTGGACCAGTGTGATTGGGGGGGCAACAGAACTCAGGATGGAAATCGGACAGTAAACCATGCAGCATTGAATGCAGAACCGGAACAGCAACCTAGACCGCAATAACATCTGCTAACTAATGAACCTGTTTTTACAAGCCAGGAAGTACCCTCAGTGCTTATTGGGGCTCTGCCACTGAATACATGGCTGACAGAGCCTATATCTATTCAAATACCTAGTGGAAGTTCAGGAACGGAGCAACCAGCTAGAGGGGATGGTGATATTTCATACTTGCTGAAACAATTCGATCAGAGTCTCTTAAAATACAAAAATCTACAACTGGAAATCGCATATTTGAGAATATAACACCAAAAGGGTTGAGAGTTTGGCAGTTTCCTATAAGGCTTGTGGAAGGATTGGAGTTCCACAAAGATTTACTAAAGCTGTTCAATAAGCAAGGTCATGAATTAGTGGAGGTCATGTGTAAATATTACCAACAATTTGCAGACAAACTAATATAGGAAGCTACAGTTTTGGACAATAAAATCAAAGAAAACGTGGATTTTCACAGGTATAAATTTGACTATGAAAGGTCTTTTATTAGTATAGACCAACACATAGTCAAATTGAGGAATGTCAAGCTGAAAAATCTCAACAGGGACAGACACGCCTACGAGACGGGGTCTGCTTATCCAAAACTGGCACCATCACAAACCAGGTCACTGATTGGCCAGCTGGATCTAACAGGGGGGCCTACAGAGAATCCAACTAGACCAGAAAGTGAGAATCACAGAAAAGAATGACAGGAGAACAGCGGCTTCCAGCAGAGACACAAGGGCTCCAAAACGGGGAGTAAAGGTGCAAACAGAGTCCAGCAAAGCAGAGGGTTGAACAATTTTAGTAGTGAACAACAGAACATGGACAATTTCACAATGGAAGAGGTCCCAAATTTTCAGCAATGAGCCTCAACCTACAACTTGAGGCAATGGACTACCAGGACTTATTACAACAGCAAGAACAACTGGAACCGCTAAGTAACCTTGCAGTAAGTGACTCTTGTACTTGTGAGATTATTTATAACATGGAAGAGGACTTTAAAGTGGTCACTTTTTCTGGTTTAACTATAGACTTAATGTTAGTAGATTTACTGGCTAAGAGGCACACTTTTCTACCAACTTGTAGAGCGGACTTGCCAAACACACTAATAGATTTAAAACTATTTGTAAGGAAATTAAACCTAGCAGTGTTATTCGACCAAAATAATCGTGTTGAACATATTGCATATTGCTAGCACTTATAACCCTCCATTACACCCTACACTAGCACTGTATGAACAGACATGTGAGTTGAACATTATTAACTGCCTTAACAATAGCAAGTGCGTGTATGGTGAATCAAGTAACATTACCAAAACAGAAAAAAAAAGCATTGACCTTGCTCAAACAAGCTCCTGTTAGGGTAATGCAACCTGATAAAGGAGGTGGGACTAGTGATTATGAACCATGCAGAATACGTAACCAAAATGTCCAGGATTTTGGAGAGTAGTGTGTATATTGAAGTTTCAAGAAATTAACTTAATGCAGCATACAGGATGATATGAGTGCTATTGAATGGCATGTTTATTGAGGGGAAAATAGATTTGGATCAATTTAACTATTTAAACATGCCAGCACCCAAAATTCATGTACACTTTGGAATTCCTAAACTACACAAGAGCCTGACTGATCAACCTATGAGACCCCTAGTAGATGCCAGGAAGAGTATTACATATTCCTGTGCTAAATTTGTTGATCATATATTAAAGAAGTACGTTAAGGAAGAGGGGCAAATATGTAAGGATTCCAGAAGTTTTCTAGCTAATATTAACAAATTGGAATTTAATAAAGATTTGAATTTCCTTACAGTAGACGTCAAGGACTTGTATTCATCAATCCCCCACCAAGAGGGTGTAGAATGGGTCAGTAACATATTACGCAAGAAAGGGGCACCAGTAGAAGAAACTGCACTCATTGAAGAAATTCTAGACATTATTTTATCATACAATTTCATTATGTTTAATGACAAATTCTACCTCCAGAAAATAGGGGTAGCAATGGGCTCACCTTGTGGGGCCAGTCAAGCAAACCTTGTGATGACCTACTGGGAAGAAGAGTATGTTAAGAAACCAGGGCAGATCCCCCCACCAGATCCACTTCTACACCTGCTTTTTGGATGACATTTTTATGCTAATAGAGGGGGGTGAAACCCAAGCTGATGAACTAGTAACATACTTCAATAACACTAAACAATTTCAATCCTTTACCTCCAATTTTGGGAAAGATGTTAATTTAAGTAAAGACTACACAAATAGTTACTATTCAGCAACTATTTATAGAAAAAAAAAACATATTCAAACACATTCTTACATTTTAGCAGTTGCCAGCCCCTTCACCAAAAAAGATCTGTGGTGAAGAGGCAACTAGTAAGGGCAGCAAGGATGGTAACAAAGGATGCTGACTTTGTCACTGAATGTAATAAACTTAAGGGAATGTTTTCTAGTACGGGTTATCCCAACTACCTATTGAACCAATTATTAGAAGAAGTCCAGGCAAAGAGATCAAGGGGTTTTTACTAACCAATATTAGACAGGAAAAATATATTGGAAAATACGGTGACAGAATTGAACATTGATTTAAGTATGAACAGCTTTGGACAGCGTAGTCTGATTACACCTTTTAGTATAGACGCCTATGAGATTATGAGTATCATCAACAAGAATTGGGATGTGATAGGAATGACCCAACTACAAGGTCGAGAATTCAAACTCCACCTAGAATAGTCTTCAAACGAGGTCAAAATTTGAAAAACATCCTGGAATCCAAAAGTGTAATACACAAATGTGTGCATAGGAATGGCATGTTTAGATGCAACATGTGCCATTATTGCTCATATATGACTACTGAGTCATCTTTCACAATCAGGGACAGGGAATACAACATAAAACACAAACTAAACTGTCAGTCCAAAGCTGTAGTCTATGTAGCCCAATGTTAGTACATCCACATGAATGTACATATACACCATAATTCAATTTAATGCATTGAAACACACAGATGTAATTATAATGGTAAGGTTTTTTTAAAAGGGTTTTAAACTTTTCCAAGACCTTTTAAGCATATTTAGACTATACTGTGCAAACAGGAATGTATTTTTGTATTTGTATTTTTATTATTCACATGAACTACTATTTAACAAATTTTCTGTAAAAAAAAGACCAATGAATTTGGGTTTAAAACAGAGTCAGCCCATTAAGTAGGTTTCCAACTATAGGTTACTGAGTTAGGAGTAGTCCTCATTCATTGGTTGACTGGAGCTATGACTGGATCGTGGAGTGTATTTAAATGTTTTAACATTAATGAATGTTGTTACCTGAAGAAGTCTCGTCATTGGGTGGGACGAAAAGCGCTTTGTGCTTACTACTGTTTTACAGTATTTTCTGTTATATTAAAGGACATATTGATATTTTATCACTGGAGTGGACTCTACATTCTTCTGTAGGTGTGCTGGAACTGTTTGTTGTTTTACTCTTTCCTGGTTGAACTAATGTGAGTACAGCAGAGAGTCAATTATCTGAACTATTTGGGACCTAGGTAGTTCGGAT
Organism: Protopterus annectens; assembly: GCF_019279795.1. Lineage (NCBI taxonomy): Eukaryota > Metazoa > Chordata > Ceratodontiformes > Protopteridae > Protopterus > Protopterus annectens. The sequence goes on along the minus strand of NC_056744.1, from coordinate 891,125,664 downwards.
AATCACTGTTTGGATAATCAAACATATAAATGAACTGGATAAAAAAACTTCTAAAATCTTGTTTTTTCTGTATGCAGGAATACACTTTTCAACCATTCGGCAATTCCAGTGGACAATAAAGAATATTTTTCACACATGAGCTGGCTACAAGCTCAAAAAGCATGCTCAAGTGAATACGTATAATGTTTACATATTCAGACTTTATGATTTTTTCCTACCCGACAACTTCTGGTTTAGATAATTGACATTTCGGATAATCTACATCCAGATAATCAACTCTCTACTGTATTTATCACCTGCTTTAAACCCTCTGAGATATAATTTTTGTTAGATTCTCTGTTGTGCCTCCTGTACCCTCATCATATGTCCTTTTACAAGAGACATAATTGTTCTTAACCCATGATATAGATCAGCAAAATGCCCTATAGTATTTTAGAGGGTGGGTGTCTTCTGTACTTTTGCGTGTATTTTTTTTTACTATATCTAGCAAGCCTTGTGTTGCCTGCCCCATCCATTTTGTCTGTGTTCTCTCCAGCCCTTCATAGTATAGCTCCATCTATGCAGATTCCTTAAAATTGACATGGCTCACTTGGAGGTCAGCCAAGACAGTATGTTCCTCAGTATTCTGACATAGGGATTATGACCTCTTTTCATAAAAATACAAGTACAGGATTTCCTTCTTTATCTAAGTTCATCACCTGTAAAGGACAACCTATGAAAACAATTTTCTCCACCAGATAGATGCACTGACCTCTTTTTGTTTTGTTATCCAGGAGTTGTTTTACCTGCTTTGTCCTTAGAATCTTTATGTTTTGCTGTCTGCTTTGGTCTAGCAGAAAAAAAGCTTAAGACTCTGTTCAGATTTTTTTTCTTTAGTATGAGACCCATCTCAGCCTTCCTCCGTTTCCGTACATTTACCTTTAGTAAATTCTTACTTATGGGCTCTTTTCTGTTAGTCTCCACACTGAATTATTTTATCACTTTAATGATATAGTATGTTGATAAGGCTTACATTCCCTGTCAAATTCTACACTGACTTACTTTAGTATTTTAAGGAATCTTTTTTACAATAGTCAGTTTTGCAGTTATCTATTTGCCACACTTGTACCCAACTCTTTAAGCTATTTTGTATCTTCCAGTCCTACATTTTTTTTACTGGACCTATGTAGTCCTACCAGTATATCCTCCAATAGTTTTTAATGTTCTTTACAATGGGGAAAATCTTGGCCAGTGATCACAACATGAGGGAACTTAATATTTACCAAAAATTGTCTGCATTTCTGTTTGTATTACAGGGTGTTCTTTCTTGTCTCTATGTACATTGATCACTTCATTTTCCTGCTGACATGATTTATGCTTGCAATGTGTTGTGTGTTACCCAGTGTAATCATGCTTTCAGAATCCAATAGTCACTACAGTAGAATATTTTATGAGGTTCTTTACAGCAGGACAAAATGCAAATTCTGTACTTCCAGATGTTAGCAATTTAACATTATCACAATCCACTGGCATACCTTCATGCACAGTTTGTTTAAAAGACTTCTGACGAGTGGGAACAGCTTTCACAGACATATTATTGCTGCCCTTCTCTGGGCAGTATCTGGCTATAGTATTTAAACAAACTGCTTTAGATGTTGACAATTTTTTTCTCCAGTTAGTTGAAGGTTTATTGTTATCCCTTGGTATATGTAAGTATGTCTTGGATTAAGTAATATATATTCTGCGGTAACAGCTAGCTGTTCAGAAGACTTAGTGTCACATTGGATACTCAGTTTCTTAAGTTATCGTGGAATGCTCACTTAAATTTGCCTACAGCAAATTGTCCAGAATTTTACATATATTTTTTGTGTGAGGTTCTAGTGTAACTTTTAAAATATTTTTTGAAATGACCCATTTGTGAACTTTCTGGTCTGTTCATAGTGAATGTTCAGTTATGAAACCTAAGGGGATATGCTTCAGGTGAGGCCCTAGTCCTATTGCCAAAATTCTTTGTTTCAGTTTCTGGTAATTATGTGCATCAGTGTCTTCAATATCTATATATGTTGTTACTGCATCTCAAGTTAAAGGAGATGAACAAACTGTCCCATTCAACAAAGGACCATTTCTCCCTAACTGCTTATCTCCCAAATCTTTCTAGATAAATCTATGCTCCATCTTCTGACTGAAATTCTTCAGGGATGCACTGAGCTTAGGGATTCCTGGTCAGGTGGACAGTGGGTTCATCAAGACAGCACACTATTGTTGGCATTTGAGAAGGTGTTGACCAGTGGCTGGACACATTTCCTGAAGTCTGCCCAAATATTGGTCAGTTCTTTCTTAAAGGCTCACCAGGTATTTGTCAATTCTTTTTTAAGGCATTGGATTCACCAAGCATTGGTCAGTGGCTGTCGAAAAATGTATTAAATCTTCAATGTTTCCATGTTCCTCACAGCATTCAGTAGCGACCTCAGTTTTCAAGAAAATCAGATGCACTCACTTTTACACAAGATGTGCACTATTCCATACTCCTACTACCACAAATATGTTTCCCCATATCAACACATTTATTTACAGGCATAGGGCAAGTTTCAATTTTATAGCAATCCTATTCTGCTGGGAGATTTCACTCATAAGTTTATAGGTAAATACTAGGCTTGCTGCCCTTGCAAGGAATTTTAAACCTAGCCAATTTCCCTTTAAAGGTGAGAATCAAACTATGTACTTTATGGATGTGAGGTTAACATCTTAACCAGTATGTCAGCACCCCAATTTATAGAAGTCCGATATATGTACTATAGGCCCATAGGTGGAAACTAGGTTAACAGTCTACAGACTACCACAAGCCTAGCCAACAACCAGACGTCAGAATCAAACCCTGTACCTTGTATTTGTGAGATAAAGACATTAAACATTATGCTACCTCTCCACACACACACACACACACACACACACACACACACACACACACACACACACACACACACACACACACACACACACACACACACACACACACACACACACACACACACACACACACACACACACACAGGTGTGCAGTTTGGGAAAGCCACAGTATATAGAAAGATTATTATTCACAATGAAAACACCTGTGTGTCAAAGAATAAATGTTGGAGCCATCTGCTGAATTAATATAATAAAATGAACAAAACTCATACATGGCAAACTATTCACATCTCTTTTGGGAAATACTGTTTAGCTCAAATGGAGTATTTTTTTCAGATCCACATGCAATGTTCCCTTACAAATAAAGTTCTATCATGTTATTTTCCAGTTATGGTTTATACTGACTTACACATAGGGTGTATGTGAAATAAGTTGCAAATAGTTTGCTAGAAATAGATGAGAAGTACTTACATAGGCAGGCCACAAAGACATAACTAAGTCCAGCATCTCTGTATGCTTCCATACAGGCAGGGCAAAACAGAAGTACCTTTCCTTGCACTTGTACACAAACAGAGATACATGCAAGAAAACAGGTTCTCTCCGGATTGTTTCCTTCTGGTACATGTAACTCCTTTCAGAATCCTCCCTGTGCCCCACTTTAGACTCAAAGGTCCTGTGTGAGCTTAATAGTAGAGATCTGGCCTTCAAATATTAATATTTGCAGCTGTCCCACATCAAATTCCTGGCCAACACTAACCTGTTTGCCTGTTTCTCGGTTAGTTAAAGGAACAGTGCCTAGCAGCCATCATTATGCTAATGTGCTCCACCACTAGCCTTGGAAACCAAAGGTTGGCTAAGCAGTATGTGTTCCCATAAGTAAAACAAAAAGCAGCGCACCCAGCCATAGCCATTCTCAAACTTAGAATAAACTTCCCCAACAGCTAAGGTCTATCCAAGGTATGGCTTCCTTCAAAAAGCTTGCAAATTTAGGCTACAAGCAAAAAAAATGAAAAGGAATAAAGCCCAATCAGTAACTGCCTCTGATTAGTGACTCCTTTATTTCTCATGAGCAAGGTTCCAGCTGCATGACCACAACAAAAGTGATGAGCACCTAATTAATGCTTTTATTATATCTGCAGTGCCCTTTATTATGTATGCAGTCCTTATTTCTTAGGTTTGTAAACTACCTCATCTAATTCGTTATTTTATTACTTTTCTTCCAAGCTTTATAAACCATTACTAAATATATTACTCCGCATCACCTCTGGGGCTATCCCTCCTGGTCCATTCTGATGAACTAGAGAATGCTGTAAGGCTGTCCTGCATTACTCCTGTACTCATTAATGCCTGCCTGGTAGGTATCACATTGCCTTTAAAGATATGGCACTCATGACCTGGTTCTGCCCTGTTTGAAAGGCTTGGTAAGGCCCTACTTTTGAACATGACCCTCCACCCCTCCGTTCTGCGGCTGTTAGAAATTCCCAGAGTTTAGATGACCTCTTTTGACTTACATGCATTATCAGTGGCTGCAAAAATCCTTTGGAATTCAATACACCAGTGTAGCTGTGTAACTGTTCCACAGAGTTATTCTTTTGCAGGCGGTCTAAAGACCTCTTTTATACAAGCTTTTACTGGACATAAAGAGTCATTCATTAATCATTACTTATTATTGGCATGTCAATTGGTATTTTAAGGCTCTGTCTCTTCTATTTATTTTTATAGTGCAATTAGAATATTTTAGAAAGGTGATATTGCACAATTCTGTTACATAGGACACCACTGTACCCATTGTGAAAATCACCTTTCAAACAAAACGTGAACATCTTCAAGATTTCTGCTCATAAAATGAGTATCTACAGCAACTGGAGCAATTATTTTCATAAATTCATAGAGGCATATTGCCTTTATTATAGGTTGGACTGCCATCTAGAATGAGTGTAAGAAAACTTTTTTAATTAATCCAGTAGTGCCTTATCTTTAGATGGGATAATATTTCTTGGTAATTTAACCAACAGCTGTGGAATGGATTGGGATATATAATGGTCTCTTTTCCTGTTCTTCTTTATTTTATTTTTATTTTATTTTACATTTGTTGACCGGGATAGTCCGACTGGATACATGTCCATTTTCAGCGGAGGCCCTGGGAGCAAAGCTCCAAGGTCACCAAAATTAGATTAAAAATATAGTATATACAGTAGTTTACATATATAAGCAAGCAATAATATGATTACCAATTTATACAGAGGTGACATAACTAGGCAAATAATAGTAGTTCTGGGGTTAGCGAAAAACAGACAGCAATGCATACCATAACTGTACCATTTCTGTTATGGGCCGCACATTTTTTTCATTTTAAAATGGAAAAGAGATCTGTAAACATTATTGATAGCATCCACCTTTAATTGACCAGACTGCTCTGCTATGCACTAACATTTGCATTTATAATAAGTTTGCTTATTAACATAAATAAAATAGTAACTGGGATGTCCCCAGCCTGGTTGCAGTTCACTACCTTAAACCATGGATGAAGTCTGTAATGTTTGAAGTATATTACTAGGCTTTTCTGGAAGTGTGTGTGTGTGTGTGTGTGTATGTGTGTGTGCGTGTGTGTGTGTGTGTGTGTGTGTGTGTGTGTGTGTGTGTGTGTGTGTGTGTGTGTGTGTGTGTGTGTGTGTGTGTGTGTGTGTGTGTGTGTAACAGTTTATTCAAAGTACAGCTACTCTGGCAAGTGAGCAGTAAAAGGTACTAAAACCCAAAAAGGTTGGTGAGAAAAAAGTCTAGAAACTAGACCAAAGATTGTTCAGTGGGGTGTTCAGTGGTTCATTCTGAAGATTATTCTTGGGTGGTAATGGTGCAGGCCCACACGCATTGCAACAGTGCATATTTCCTGCATACTCCTTTGGCCAAGCTGCACCTAGAGACCTTTTTAAACTTTAATCTGTTTTATAACAGTCATGTAACTCATGAGACTCTACCCTTGCTGGGCATCAAATTTAAAATTGTTAAGATTTTTGATTTTAAGATCATTCATGGGTGGGCAGTAGATATAGATGGACAAGTATCATAGGCTCTGTCCAACTTTTTTTTTTTTTTTTTTGCAAACACATCATGCACGTCAATATGTATTTGTTTTCCGTATTTCTTCGAGTTGTTTACTATCTCTAGTACTATTGGATGGCAAATAGGAAATTCTTCTTGGGAATCACTTCTGTGGCTCTGCTTGATGGGCACCGGAAAATAATTTTCTTGGGTGGTGAAAGCCAGGGCACCTTTTTGGCTAGGCTTATATAGGCCCTAGGGCCAATAACCTAGTACCTACCTATGAACCTAATCATAAGGGGTAATAATCCTAAATAGCCCATTCATTAAATGTTCATTTATTTATTTAGTTAGTTAGATAGTTATTATATTTAGTTATGTTTTACTTAGCTGGTTAGCCATGCAGGGATCAAGCCTGTTTTCAGAGTGAATCAGAAGTGTTAGTCCTAGAGGAGATGTAGAATATAGATACTAGGTAATAGTTTATGAAGTTTAATAAATAAAACATTGTAAAGATAATAAAAGTATTACTTAAGTGTAGTTGCTTAGAAAGCTTAAGGACTAAGGTATTATGCATCAGTTCATAGGTACCCACTCAGCTATTGATCTGTGAAAATCTTTAGAAGCATAGCCATGCATTCCCATGAAGTTTTTAGTCCTTATATTTTACGTATGAATAACCCAGAGATGAGGAGAACATTTCCATATTGCCCCTATCCATGAGGAACAAGGGTGCTAAACTAGGGATGAATTTGTGGTTACCCATCCATTTATCCAGATGCCATTTGAATAGTGTAACAGAAGTACTTTGCTTTATGTGGAGTGTAAGATGATTCTAAAGAAATGGTATTTTGTGTGCTACAAATCTATCTCTTCACCATGTTCTATTTATATCGTAAAAGTTATTTAGACATCATGAGTGAATGTTTATGCTGCAATGGACTAGTAAATATGCAGTAGATCTGGCAGAACAGGATTTGTTGAGGCTCAGTAAGCAAGGCAAAGATTGCCCCTCAGCAGCCTGCATTACATTGAGCAGAAGGGTAATGCTTTGAGATGGTCTGCATAGTTTCTCTGATTTAGGCCCTTGATTTTCTTAGCAGGAAAGCATTATGAGCATTTGAGTTGTGTCACATGTCTGGACAGGTATATCCCCAAAAGATGCATTATACATAGTGATCAGTCTAATGAATGCAGAATACAGTGGAATGATAACTTCCCTGGACTTGAACACCATACCCTTAGTAATAAGTTGTGCAATGACAAATCACTTTCTTAAAATAATAAATATGTGATTATCAAAGGACAGATCATTGTCTAAATAGTTTCCCAAGACCTTATTTGCTGAATCAGTTTTCAAGGGTGTGTTTTCAATGTGTCTACAATCTCCTCCCAGGCTAAGATATACATATCCATATATGTATTTTTATATATGTATGTATATATATATATATATATATATATATATATATATATATATATATATATATATATATATATATATATATATATATATATATATATATGTGTGTGTGTGTGTGTGTAGATATATATATATATATATATATATATATGTGTATATATTGGACCCCCTTTGAATGACACTGAAGCTAAGCCATTTGTTGAAGTCAGATATCTTTTGTAGCATCATTGTTTTTGGTGATGCTTCAAGGCTGGGTCCATACCTGCCTTAGGCACATATTCTGAGAGCTCCACCAATGTCTCTCTTCATATAGTCTAGGGAGGTACATTTCAAGTCATTTATACCCATGAGTACTATGGCTGTGTCATATATGTACTTTCAATGCATGCACTTGAGTGCCTGCATGATGTTTGAAATCCTGGCACCTGACAGACAATTGACTGTGACACTTTCCTTGCACAGTCTAGTAATCAGTGCATCAGTGCATTTTACAACGGAATCACCCATGACTAAGATGTTGGATTTTGTGGAGGTTTGCCTATTGGTCTTTTGAAATGATACACTCTGATTCTTTGTATGTTTCAAGGCAGGTCTTGCCTGTGTTGTGTGTTGGTGAAATTACTGAGTGTACTTGTTTCCTGTTTCCTAGGTTGCATTTAGGAGGTCTTTGTGGTTTAGGTAGGTTACTTTTAAGAGCCTCAGCATATGTAGGTCTGTGTGTTTGATCCAATCTGTGTGTGATAGATGTAGTGTGGTGTTGTGTGGTGCTAATAACCTGCTTATTTTTAGCATCTTCGTGTGACAGTTTGGTCTCCAGTTTCATTAAATAACTGCACATCTCACACATTTTGTCAGCTTGCTCAAGTACTAAATGGTTGTCAGTAAACATTGTAGAAGTAATAACAGAGCACTGTAGATGTAATAAAGGCATAAATTAAGTATTCAGTACGTTTATCGTGGTGATACAGCTGGAGCCTTATTCATAAGAAATAAAGTGAGTCAATAATCAGAGCTGGATTGTGAGGCTGGACTATATTCTAATATATAGTTTTGGAACCCATGACAGGCATGTGTTGTTTGTTTGGAACCAAGATTTACAAGCTCTTTTGAAGGAGATTATATCTTTGGTAGGTAATAGCTGCAGAAGAAATTCATTACAAGACTGATAATCTGTTTTCCATCCTATTTATGGGAAATGGGTATTGGTTCACAAATCTTAGGTTCCTGGTTGGAGTGTACCACTGAAGAATATGGACAAGGGTGTGGTGAACTGAGCCAAATAATGTTTTGCTCATTGCTTCCCTATGCAGATTTTAGTTTATTCTCAAAAATCATTCATTTAAAATTATTTAATACTGTGTGTCAGCAAATGTTCCACATCTTTCCAATTTATTCCATATGTTGAGAGATATCATTACACTTTTTGGAAAAAAAAGTTGAGGGCTATGCTCCCATGCTCCCTAGCCTGCCCATCCAACACCCATGCCACTAATCGAACACAGATAATCTGGGAACCTGTCAGACTTTCACCTCTCTTCATCTTGGGAGTGAATTGTGGAAGATAACATGTTGTTGAATTAAGAGTTTGCTGGAGACTTCAAGGTTTATCTACTGCAATCAACATTAAATATCTATCAGCTCTTTATCTTTTTATATTGAATCTGTTGTGTCTTAAGTTATTATTTTCAAAGAGAATCATCTTGGTCTTCCTTGGTGATTCAGTGTGTTTCAATGTTTGTATAAAGCCACTTTACCTCAGAGAAGATCACTTACAGCCAATCTCCATATATTAATTGCCCAACAAACATTTTTCCACTCCAGTGCTCTAATTTCCTTTTAAAGGAATTTAAATTCACTGCCAATGTTACATCAACCTTCTATTTGCGCTTGAATGAAAATGACTTCTGCTTAGATGCAACTTCATATTATTTACATCTAGTAGTGACACAGTGTTTCTTTGTTATCCTTTTATGTCCCAAAATAGATATATACAATGTACTTCCAAAATATTCATCCTTCATATTTTTATATATCCCAATTTGCTCCCCCTGTAAATTCTGTACGATACAAAAAATAAACTTAGTTTCTTTAACTTATCATATTTTATATTTTCTACACCCACAACTTTTTTTGTAAAACATTTTTGGACTTTTTTATATATTAAATAGTATCACTTTCTCGATATGTACAAAGGCTTACACTGTATTCCTTTATTCATCTCATTACATATTTATAAATTGGCCCCAATATTCTATAACTTCTTGAGGAACCAGTTCTAAACAAAGTTCTTAAAATATAATGACATCTCCTTGAAACAGTGTTAGTATGCCCTGCAAAATTTCACTGCCAAGCCACTCTAGCACCCAAATCAACTATTTCTTTACATTCCCCAGTAAGTTTAGACTCTAAAGAATATACATACTCTGAGTTAACAGTGACAAAGTGCAACATTTATATTTTGAGGAACTGAACTCAATGTTGTCTGGTTGAGCTCATTCAAATAGAGCATCCAAGTGTTTTTGCAAGACTTGTTGATCTTTGTACTGAAGCAACACCAGTTTTGACTTTCACATCATCAGCAAATTTACTAAACCAACAGCCATCCACTTCTGAAAACCTAATCATAAATACATAAAACAGGAAAGGGACCAGTACAGAACCATGAGGAACACCTCATTCTATATAATAATCTTGAGAAAATGCCTCTTGAACATCTATTTTAGCTGATATTATAGTACTGTGAGGCAATGCATCAAAGGCTTTATCAGTGTCTAACTGTAAAACAGCTAATGAAAAAGCATGTCTAAAGCCTGAATAAAAACTATTCAAATTCTGAAACACCATGTTGGTATAACACTGAATAATGTACATTACTGTCCTCTACCACGAATAACATTAAAAACCCTCTCAAAATATTTTCCTACCTAATTAGTAAGGCTTATGAATCTATAATGATTAATTATGTGACTCCCTCCTTTATGGATTGGAATTACATTTGCAGATTTCTATTTCAAGATTTCTTGAAACAAAATTAAAAAAATACTTTAACAGACTATTATTTACATTAAATAAAAACATCCCATTCAAGTTATCTGGTGCAGGGGCCATATTTCTTTTGATATACTTAAATACAGTACTAACTAACACCATTGTTATTTCCGGATAGTCTATACAGAGTCTGATACAGGAGACACCTTTTCCCCACATAAACATTATTTGATATCTGAAAGTAATATTCCTTTAATCTTCCTACAAGCTATTATGTTTTGAAATAATATCACTTCCTTCACAAATCTTAATTTTGTTGTCCTCATCTTTGTAACACCCCCATACATACCACAAAAAAGCATTATAATTATTGATTGCTCTCTTATTATGACTCATTTCATGCCTCCTTTTAGATTGCCTTATAATTTGCCTGATCTTCCTACAATATAATTTATAACTCTTAATATTCCCTCTGTTGAAGATTATCTTATCATTTTCTGTTGTTGTCCCAATAGTCACCTGGGGGCAAAATGTCTTATTTATCTTATAGTTTCTCTGAATAGGGAGTTGAGACCAGTGTTTACATTGGATTGACCATCTTTTTCTAACATATATCCCACATTTCTTGTACTTTCAAACACCCAAGGTACTCTTTCAATTTCCAATTATTTATATAATTGTTAATAATTGAATAATCTGTGCCCCATTACAATTTATTGCTTCTAAATTTATAATATATTTTACATGTTCATAACTTATCTTACATTTTATTATTATATGATAAAAATTTCCTAAGGACTTTTTAATTCTAGTTCAGATATTAGCACTCCTGGTAAAGTATGACAAATAATATATTTTTGTTTGTAGTAAATGCATTGATGTGTAAGTGCTGAATTAAAAAAAATCCATTAATATTATCTCTTTCAAACAATTGGAGCCAGATAGTGTTGACCAATTAATATTAGGCAAATCTGAATTATCTGACAGAATAAAATTCTTATACATGATTGTCCTGCCTAGATATTCCATTCATTCCTGTGTTTCAACTAGAGATATACTTGGGTATCTATTATAAACAATTGGTTGAACTTTTCTCATTTTACCATGAGTAGTCATTACCATGAATAGTCATAAATTAACAAATGCATTAGCGAAACATGTATCTGAAGCTGGTATGAGTCACAGCTTTAAGTTCTTGGTACTACAGAAATTAAATGAAAGTTTAAGGGAAGGGGATTTGAGTAATGAGACTGAACATACTGAATTAAAATGGATTGTCAGCTTTAAAGCATATGTGCCACCTGGTTTGAATAGTGCTGTTGCTTTAAAGCCTCTCCTAAAGAAGAGAGGCTTAGTTCACTGATAAGTGTTAACACTCAACAATTTTAATTGGTTTTAATTAACTGGAAGTTTTTTGTATTTAAAGGTCTGTTTTTTCATACTGTTTGTTAAGGTCTGAAGAAGCGAGCAATCATGAAAGCACTTACCAGTTTTTATTTCTTTGTATCTGTTTTTTGGTATTAAAGTGTTCTTACTCTCAGCATTGGGCATCTTTTTGTTTGCTGTATTTTTTTCAAAGTTAATCTATAATCTAAGACTTTCATGACATTTTATTAGGTATGTAAACTTATTGCTGGACCATTCTTCTCCTTAATCTATGTCATACACATCTAAATACTTTTTACATATCTTGTAGCTATGTGAAAATCTCTACTCAATTAAATCATCTATACAAAACCTTTCAAACTTTTCCATTACAAACATAACTGCAGTATTACTTGGAAAAACTTTACTTCTATTCCTTCTAATCCCACTTACCCCTACTTGCTTTTAAAGCATCAAGGCAGCATTTACAATTTCCTCAAACATTGGAAAATGTTAAAAAAATAAAAGCAAGTCTTGCAAACACAGGTATACACTGAATGAGAACTTTTATTCCTATTTAAGCTACACAGCAACACCCCTCCCCTGTCTATCACTCTAAATGAATCTTTAAAAAAATAAACAAATAAATTAAATAAACTAAAATACTGTAAAGGATAGCTGTGCAATTATTAAGGCAATCTAAATTCACAGTGACGCTCACCCCTGCCTTCTTTTAAAACATCAAGCAAACATTTACAACTTTCCCAAACACATGAAAGTATTTAGAATAATAATTTTTCTTTGTGTATAAGGTTATTGTGCCACTTCAGCTTTGTAGGGTTAGGAATTTTTGTACTTCATCCTGCAGACTGTGTATGTTGCTTGTACAATGAAGAGTCATAAGTGTATGGAGAAAGAGTTGCTCCTCCTGTATGCTAGTTCATGTTGTTAGTCAAGACAGAAAATAGGACAGGACCCAAAAATCAAGCCTTTTGCGACCATTGGGAGCCACATTCAACCCTTGCGTGCCCCATGTTTATTTTCTAAATAGCATAGCATGTACAGTGCCAGCTGACCACCTATACTCTGTCTTGAAGGTTATGTTTGGAACGAAGTGATGTCACAACCCAGAGCAGAAAGCTTGTGGTTCAGTAATTGTAGATGAATGAGGTCGAAAGTTTTTGGTTTTCCTGCGGTGCAGTTGTATGCGATGTTTTGAAAATGGTTTTTAATAAGCGCCTGTGTGCTGTGAACTTTTCTGAAGCAAGGCTGAGTTGGTTTTATTAGACTGTGTTTGCTGAGGAATTCTGTGGATTGGTAGTGGATGACTATCTCAATGGCTTTAGACAGCTAGCATAACATGCTTACTAGTCTATAAGGGTCACCACCCTTGAAAAGTGGTATTAACTTTGCTTATTCCATGCTTTTAATAATTGACCTAGTAAACTTTTGTTCACTACTATTTTGAGAGAAGCTGTGATGCAAGATTACAGGCTGATGAGTGACTTTAGTAGATTGGCAGCAGATGCACAGCCTTCTTCTTTCAGCTTTGATAGCAGTTTTCTGATTGTTGGTTGACTGAGTAGAGGGTAAAGGTTTATTTGTTGCTGTGAAGGCTGCCAACCTAGCCAGATAGAATTTTATACATAATTCTGTCCTTTGTAAATATGAATGTTGAAATACAGGCTTGTTTTCTTAAATGAAGGAATATGCTGTGAAAGGTTGAACTTAAAACAATGTAGCAGCATTGCCCTCTGCTGTAAAGAAAGCTAAGTCAAGCATTTCTTGTCTGCCCTTTGAAAGTAAAATTAGTTCATGACTGCCTTTGATGTTTACAATTCGGCTCCGGCCGGGCAAAATGAAGGCTTCCTTCCTATTGTTTTAAGGCTAACATTAATGACCAGAATTTACATGTGGAATGTCCTTTATTGCTCTGGTTTCTGCCTAGGTATAAAAGAATGTAAATGCAGTTTCTGTCAGCCTGGGAACACCAGGAAAGTGTAAAAGAATTATGTAATGGGAATCAGGACTGCAATAGCAATTTAAATAGAGAGAATCAGAAGGCATTAAGCATTTTTGCATTGATCATCCAACTCACAGCGCTGTCTTGCTCATATGTAAGTTATCTTAGACTTGTGTTTTCTTTTAGAAATAGTTGGGAACTAGAAAGATTAGACTATGTGTTTTTTGTGATGTCAGAACTTTACTACTGTGTTATTTTAAGCATTTCTTTGTGATCTCTGAACTCTTGACTAGCACTGTGTAGTAGAAAGTATTGCCTTGTGTTTTTAATTATATATTATTAAATATTTTAAACCCTTTTAACTGTGGCTGTTTTGTGTAGATATAATTTAAGCTCTAGAGTACATTGCATATTTATAGAGTTTACTGTCCAAGTCACTCTAAATAAGCCTTGACTGTTTAGTCACAACTACCAACTGGATAATAATATTGCACAGAAATAATTGGACACCCTTTTAAGGACCTTTGAGTAGCTGATAAGTATTAGTGGATGGTGGCAAGTGGTGCTAACGTATAGTTTGGGAGAAAGGGGCACAGCTGGAGAAACTGTGCCAGCCTTCCCCAGGAGTGTCTGTGTGGTTGTATAAACTCTTCTCAAAGTGCATGTGTGTGTGTGTGTGTGTGTGTGTGTGTGTGTGTGTGTGTGTGTGTGTGTGTGTGTGTGTGTGTGTGTGTGCGTGTGTCAGCTACTTGGGCAGGGACATGATGCACTGGTTGGACAGAGAGGGTGCTAGAGGTTTTAGCTTGCCCACTAAGCTGAGATCTGGACCCTATAGCTGTGCAGTGGGAAGTCTTATTGGGGACCTGGAGAGCAAAGGAGTGACCAGCCCCTGACTGACTATGATCTCTGTGTGCTCTTAAGGGAAATTGCACTTTACTGTGTGTGTTTGTTATCCTTTCCTCATATATGAGATGCCTTCTCTGGTGTTAGTGGTGAGGACTGAGGCTCCTTGATTGCTGGGCCAGGGCATGGGCGTCACATTTGTGGTGGCAGTGGTTGGGATATCCTCACATATTAATTGTTTGGCAGTGGTGGGATATCCACATCACATATTAATTAGTTGGCAAATACTGATTGGCTTGTAGTGGTGCAGGTAGAGTGAATCCTGTAGCTTGTGCACAGTGAGCTTTGAAGGTGTTTTGTACTCTAAAATAGCCATGCAGTGAATACTCAAATTTAGATCACAATTGTTTTGTTTCTTTTGTTAGCTTAGTTAGTCAGGGTGAGCAGGCAGCATGTCAGCAGAGGAGTATGGAAAGCTGACAAGGAGCCAGCTGGCGGAGATGTGCCAGGCTAGGGGACTGGTGCATGGAAACCTGTCTAAGACAAACCTGATTGCAGCCTTGGGTACAGCTGCATTAGAAAATAGCAACCAGGAGGACGATCAGACTGGCAATAGAGATATAATGCCCTCAGAGAATGGACAGCTCAACCTTTATACAGTGGACCTAAAAATCCAGCTGAAGCTAAAAAGACTTGTGTTGGAGGCCAGGCGTGTGGAATTAGAAGCAGCTGGGAGACTGAGGCATCTAGAGAGGGAGGAGAATAAGAAACTGCTACACCTAGAAGCTGAAGAAAAAGAGAGGCAGAGACAGCATGAGAAGGAGATGCTGACTCTTTGCCAGAGTCATGGAGGTAATTGGGATGGGAGTAACTGGACCCCAGAAGCACAAAAGGTCAGTAAATTTCTTCCACAGTTTAAAAAGGGGGATAATTTTGATAGTTTCATTCATATGTTTGAGAGGGTATATAAACAGTATGAAGTTGACCACGGGCTCTGGGTATGGTTTCTGACCCCTTTACTCCATAAGCTGTAACTGTATTATCTAATATGTCTGATGTTGCATGGTTTGATTATACTGCTGTAAAAAATTGTCTATTAGAGTTTTTTAAGCTAACACCTGAAACATATAGGAAAAAGTTTTGTGAGCATAGATGCAAGGCAGATAAAAGTGTGTGTGAATATGCTGCTGAATTGAGCACTTATTTCCATAGGTGGGTGAGTGGATGTCAGGTCACCACTTTTGAAGGGCTGGCAGACCTTTTGGTGAGGGAACAAGCCCTTAGCACTTTGCCTGAGGACATGAGGATCTGGTTAGCTGATAGACAAGGTGCTACTTCAGATGAGTTGGGGAAGAAGGGAGTGAAGCAGGGCAGCCCTGTACAGGAAGGGGACCCCCAGTACTGTTCATGGGTCTAAAGAAACCCATGGCGGGTAGCACAGACTGCCACAACAGAATCTGCCAGTAGCAGTGGAAGCCACTAGTCCAGGTACATGTCCAGGATCTAGGGTTAAATGTTTTGAATGCAACCAGTGGGACCATGTGCCATACAGGTGTCCACAGAGGCAAGGTGGGGAACAAAAGGTGAGGGTGCCAGTAATTGGGAAAGACAACATGCCAATAGTAGGTTGTCTTGAGACAACAGGGGTACCAAACTACCATCCTGCAGATGTCCTGATAGGGAAGGATTTAGATGAGGCAGCACCATGTGCTTGTGCAGTTACATGCAGTCAGGCTTGGAGACAAGCAGGTAAGTCTGGTAGCCTGGGGGAGACCCAGACAAACTGCATACTTGTAGCCAGGACTGGTGAGGTGGTTACTTCAGGGAATGAGCTAAGCTGTAGCAGTGAGACTGAAGGTGAGCCACAGCTGCTTGTGGGTACTGATGGACCCTTGGATAGAGTGACTGCAAAGGTAGAGGTGAGTAGTAGTACCCAAGCTGACAGCAAGTCACCACTGTCAGAGGATGCCAGACTTCCTGTGGAAAGGGAGCTGGGAAGGGTTACAAGGAGAAAGTTGAGATAGGCTCAGCTTTCAGACCCTACATTGCAGGGCCTCAGGCAGGTAGCTAGGGAGGCACCTGATTCGACCACAAATTGATAACCCTGGACATCCTCACTCCTCCACCTCCCCCAATCAAAGAAACCATAGTCAAAAACCTTTCCAAAAAAACTTCAAACTACTTGTATCCGAAGTGGAAAGCTTCACTATTCCCTTGCAGAAGGATAATGATATCCAGGATGCAGAATCCTACACCAAGGCACTCTATATGCATCTTCAGGATTGCATGGACCGTGCTATCCCAAATAAAACCAAGACTCCTTCCTCAAGCAAGAAGAAACCAGTCTGGTGGACCCCGGCCATAAGCAAACTTTACAATAAAAGGAGGAGACTTATACAAAAAAGGACAAATCTCAAGTAGAAAAATCATCCCTGATCAGCATTAGTAAGAAATTGAGGGCCCTCATCATGTCAACTAAAGCTAATTTTGAAAAGAAAGTTGCCAAGGATGCCAAGTATAACTATAAGGCCCTCTATGGTTACATCAAAAACCTAAATGGCAACGCTCAGGTCTGTTTTGAGCTAGTACAAAATGGAACAAAATACACTGACCATTCTGACATTGCCAACATCTTGGCTGACAGGTTCAGTGCAAATTTCCCCCCCCCCCTCACCACCTATAGGGCCTATTACCATTCTAGGGGATTGTGTAAGTCCAATTATTACTGATACGTTGGTTAACAAGGCTCTATCTAAAGCTAAAAACACTGCCTCCATGGGACCAGATGGTGTCCCAGGCTGTGTCATACGCGAGCTCCAAAAGGAATTAACCCCGCATCTTAATACCCTGTTCAGTCTCAGCCTCTCCACAGGATATGTGCCCATAGAATGGCACATGGCAATGGTGGTCCTGCTACACAAGGGTGAGGCCACAACTGACCCTGGGAACTACCGAACAATAAGCCTGACCAGTCTGATCTGTAAGGCTATGGAGAAAATCATTATGGAACTCATAAATGGAGAGAACGGGAACCTCCAGTCGCTGGACCCCACACAGTTCGGCTTCGTCAAGGGCAGATCATGCCTCCTGAACCTGGTGGATTTCTTTGAGACAGTTACTCAGGCTATAGATAAGGGAAAGGAGGTGCACACGGCTTGCCTTGACCTTGCTAAAGTATTTGACACCATTCCCCATTCAGGTATTATTGATAAGCTCACCAGCCTGGGCATAAACCCTTACATCACAAGATGGATCGCAAACTGGCTCTCAGACAGATCCCATAAAGTAAGAGTAGCGGGATCTATGTCCGAATCCAGACCAATAACGAGTGGTGTGCCTCAGGGCTCTGTCCT
Organism: Protopterus annectens; assembly: GCF_019279795.1. Classification (NCBI taxonomy): domain Eukaryota; kingdom Metazoa; phylum Chordata; order Ceratodontiformes; family Protopteridae; genus Protopterus; species Protopterus annectens. The sequence goes on along the minus strand of NC_056744.1, from coordinate 891,107,804 downwards.
GGGGCCCCTCCTGTTTGGCATATACTTCTCAGAAGTACAGGCAAGCACGGAAGAGCTGTGGCTGACTAAGTTTGCGTACAACTGCAAATTGGGTGCTATAATAGAGTTTACGGCCGACATGGAGATTCTCCAGAAGGGCCTAAATGAGACTGATGCATGGTGTCAAAGCCATGATCTCAAGCTAAATGCAAAAAAATGCATAGTAATCCCCTTTGGAAAAAACAGAGTAACCACAAACTACAACATCGGAGGTAATCCCCTGAAATCTGAAGAAGAAATAAGGGATCTAGGGACCCAAGTAGATAGTCAGCTTTCCTTTGATAACCATGTTGCCAAAGTGGTTAGAAAATCCTTCTATGTGACCCATCTGATCACGAAAGGGTTTGCATCAAGATCTAAGGATGTAATGGTGCCCCTCTACTCTTCCCTCATCAGACCCATTATTGAGTACAATGCACCAATTGGAATGTATCTGGCTAGACATCTCCAGCAGCTGGAGAGACCACAAAGGTACCTAACCAAGAGGATTACTGGCCTCAAACAGTTGCCCTATGCAGCACGATTGAAAAAGCTAAGACAGTTCTTTGCTGCATACCGCTTTCTCAGAGCTGATCTCTGTCTAACGTACAGAGCCATGTCCAACCCAGAATTGTTGAACATGCTCCATCTTAGCAAAACCAAATCTACTCGAGTAACACGCTCTAGGGATATAAACCTCAACACAACAATGAATAGAACATGCTGGAGGGATAGATTCCCTTCGCAGAGACTTCCCTTACTATGGAACAGGGTCCCGATCTACATAAGACAGAACCCCTCACTATTACTCTTCAAGAGGAACCTTGATGAGTGGATGGGTAACAGAAAGTTCACACCAGGGATCACACCAACAGCACTACTAGATAGGGACCAAGGGTACTAGCTGCTAGAACAAGGGTCTAGGGAACTACTAAAGGGGCAGTGAATACTGCACAACGTGGCTGGGCTAATATATGCCTTCGGGCAGATATCCCAGTACCAACCTATGAACCTATTAACCTATAAGGAAAGGGGGAATCTGTATACTGGGACAAAGGGTTACTATACAGAGCGTTGACCCCTGAGGGACGGCTAGAAGGTGAGAGAGTACAGCAGTTGGTAGTGCCTAGAGCCTACCATCTGGTGCTTCTAGCCATAGCCCATGATATTCCCTTTGCGAGTCATATGGGCATAAAATGTACAAAGAGACATATTATGCAGAACATCTATTGGCCTGGAATTTCCAGAGATGTAACAGGGTACTGCAGGACCTGTGAGCAGTGCCAAAAGGTAGGCAAGGCAGGAGACAAGGTGAGAGCTCCTTTGATGCCTTTGCCTGTGATTGAGGAGCCATTTCAGAGGGTAGCTATGGATATTGTGGGTCCTCTGACTACCCCATGTTCCATAATGAAAAAGTATATCCTAGTGGTAGTGGACTATGCTACACAATACCCTGAGACAGTGGCTTTGTCCTCCATTGAGGCAGAGAAGGTGGCAAATGCTTTGTTAGAGATTTTCTGCAGGGTAGGTTTCCCAAAAGAAATACTGACTGACAGAGGTGCCAATTTCATGTTAGACCTGTTGGCTTGTCTGTGGAAGTCCTGTAGGGTGAAGCACATGAAGATCACCCCCTACCATCCCCAGACTAATGGTCTTGTTGAGAGGTTAAACTATACAATCGAGTCCATGCTACAAAGATTTGCAGATCAGTTTAAAAGGGAGTGGGACAAATATTTGCCCCATCTGTTGTTTACTTACAGAGAAGTTCCCCAGGAATCCACAGGTTTTTCACCCTTTGAGTTGCTGTATGGGCATAGAGTGAGGGGACCTCTAGATTTAATTTGAGATGAGTGGGAAGGTGAGTGCGAGTCTCACAAGGAGTCTGTTGTGGCATACGTCCTAAACCACAGGACAAGGCTCAGTGAACTCATGGGCTTGACCCAGGAGAACCTGGCAGAAGCCCAGCAACAGAAAAAGGTGTGGTATGACAGGAATACTCGAGCTAGAGAGTACGCTGTGGGGCAGCAGGTGAGGTTCTCATTCCTGTCAGATACAACAAACTACAAGAAGCTTGAGAAGGTCCCTACAAGGTGGCAAGAAAGGTAAGTGATGCTAACTATATGGTGGAACTGCTAGGCAGATGGCAGGGGCACAAACTGTACCATGTTAACATGATGAAACCTTACCATGATAGGGAGGTCCTTGTGCTGAGCATTTGCAGTGGATTGCAGGAGGAGTCTGAGGAAGATCTGGGGACTGATCTCCTCAGTGAGGCTCAGGCTGACACCTCAGTGAAAGGGGTGGCAATGTCCCAGCAGCTATCTCCTTCCCAGGTTCAAGAAATCCAAGCAATGTTGCAGGAATTTGGGGACATGTTCACTTAAAAACCAGGGTGCACCCACCTGGTGCAGCACCAGGTGGATACAGGACCCCAAAGGCCTATTAGGCAGGCCCCTCATATGGTGCCTGAGAGAGTCAAACAGACTCTGAGGTAGGAAGTACAGGAGATGTTGGAAGTAGGGGTGATTCAAGAGTCCAACAGTCCCTGGGCCCCCCCCCCCAGTGGTGCTGGTGCCAAAGAAGGATGGCAGCACTAGGTTCTGTGTGGACTACAGGAAATTAAATAGTCACACCAAGACAGATGCTTACCCCATGCCTAGCACAGATGAGGCCCTAAAGCAGTTGGGTGGGCTAAGTATCTTACAGCCCTTGATCTTACCAAGGGTTACTGGCAGGTGCCCTTGACTCCCAGTACTAGAGAGAAGTCAGCCTTTGTGACTCCTTTTGGCTTGTATGAGTTCACAAAGATGCCCTTTGGGATGAAGAATGTCCCAGTGACTTTCCAGAGGCTGGTAGATTGTATCCTAGCAGGAGCAGGAGGGTTTGCCCTTGCTTACCTAGGTAATATTGCCATCTACAGCCATTCCTGGCCAGAGCACCTTCAGCATGTCAGGGAGGTGCTGGGCAGACTATGCAGGGCAGGGTTGACCATTAAGCTGAGCAAATGTCAGCAGGTGGGTATGGAGGAGGTCTCCTACCTAGAACATAGAGTGGGGAGTGGCAAGATAAGGCCAGAACCTGCCAAAGTGAAATCCATTCAGGCACGGCCTGCACCTGTTACTAAAAAGCAGGTGAGGGCATTTTTAGATACATCAGGGTACTACAGAAAGTTTGTCCCCAGTTATAGTACCATAGCTGCTCCCCACACAGACCTGACAAGGAAGAACAGGCCAGATAAGGTAGAGTGGACTCCAGCATGCGAGCAGGCATTCCAGACAGTTAAAAAAGTTTTAGGAGGACCCTCTATCTTAGCCAGTCCAGATTACAGCAAATAATTTGTTGTGCGGGTGGATGCTTCGAACCAAGGGGTGGGGACTGCACTTAGCCACATTTCTTCAGAGGGAGAAGAGCACCCAGTGGTTTATCTCAGTCGTAGGCTTCAACCCAAGGAGGAATGCTATGCAGCTGTAGAAAAGGAATGTCTAGCCATAGTGTGGGCACTGCAGAAACTTCAGCCTTATCTGTATGGAAGGAAATTCATTGTTATGACAGATCTCAACCCCCTAACATGGTTAAACAGAGCTAGCCAGCAAAATGCCAAGTTGCTAATATGGAGCCTAGGGTTGCAAGCATATGATATGTCAGTGCAGCACCGCAGTGGGAATAGCAATGCCAATGCAGATGGGTTCTCAAGGCAGGGAATGGGGTAGGTATACTCAGATAGATCTAACCCTCTCAAGCAGCATTTCTCAAGGGTCACTTGAAACCTTGCTTGAGTTCCCCAAGGGAAGGCTGCCAGCCTAGCCAGGTAGAATTTTTTACATAATTCTGTCCTTTGTAAATATGAATGTTGAAATACAGGCTTGTTTTCCTAAATGAAAGAATATGCTGTGAAAGGTTGAACTTAAAACAATGTAGCAACATTGCCCTCTGCTGTAAAGAAAGTTAAGTCAAGCATTTCTTGTCTGTCCTTTGAAATTAAAATTATTCCATGACTGCCTTTGATGTTTACAATTCAGCTCTGGCCGGGCTAGATGAAGGCTTCCTGCCTATTGTTTTAAGGCTAACGTTAATGACCAGAATTTACATGTGGAATGTTCTTTATTACTCTGAATTCTGGCTAGGTATAAAAGAATGCAAATGCAGTTTCTGTCAGCCTGGGATCACCAGGAAAGTGTAAAAAATGATGTAATGGCAATCAGGACTGCAATAGCAATTTAAACAGAGAGAATCAGAAGGCATTATGCATTTTTGTCTTGATCATCCAACTCACAGCACTGTCTTGCTCATATGTAAGTTTTCTTAGACTTGTGTTTTCTTTTAGATATAGATAGGAACGAGAAATATTAGGCTAAGTGTTTTTCTGTGATGTCAGAACTTTACTACTGTGTTATTTTAAGTATTTCTCTGTGATAAGGCAAACATTGAACACAACTAGTACCTCTAATCACACTGTTAATGCAACATTAACACCACAGAGGGAACGCTGTACCAAAAACCTGTAAAATCAGTCTGTTTTATTGTAGTACGAACAAGAATCCACTCATTACAAGATGTGGTTTAGCACTTTCACCCAAAGTATGTGGGCTTCTTCAGAACAAAGTTACAATCAATCACCTACATTTAAATAACTTTTTAGACACCAAAAATTTCAGTAATGGTCCACCCTTAAAGTGATATCACTAAATAAACCTTTTAATACACATATTAATGCTAGTATACTCATTAAAAGTTATTAAAAGTTGTCATATCAATTAATCAACTTGATAAAAAATGTACATGTATACTTCACTAATTCCTTATATTTAAAAACTATAAAATATAAATGTAAATATAAATATATACATATTTCAAAGTATATACATTTGCATACTTATTAAAATACACTTGAAAATATTTAATCTCTATATTCAAAACATAACATGTATTGACAATTCAATCTAAATTGTACAAACTTCTGTCTCAAATATTAGTTGATACTAACTTCCTTACTTACAATGTATACTGAATTTTTGATACTGTAATTGCTCCATACTTCTCATCTACATCCCATAGACTTCTCACTGTTGTCTTATATTTAATATAGGTTTAATTGATATATAATCGCTCAAGCCTGGTGGAGTTGATGTATCTGTAAACAGTTGCCACCATACTTCCTTAAATCCCAGGGTTGCCTCCCAATTTCCTCCCTTGGGATTATGTTTTATGTGTTCTAAAATCGCAAATCTAAATGTATGTGTTTCTCCATACTTATCTATATGTCTGTACAGTGCGTTGTTGGAATCCTTCATTTTAATGCTGTATAGGTGATTATATATATGCTTATTAAAGTGTCTTTCTGTCTTTCCTATATAGTATCCAGGACATGCACTGTACTTCACCATATATATCACGTAATTCGTATTGCAATTACCCTGTCTAAATCTTATATTAGTATTGTTAATATTTTCCAGGATAATTTCACCTTCTTCCATTACGACATAACACTGATTGTAATTTCCAAACCTGCTAGTGGATTTGGCATCAGTGTTAGTTGTATATACATCTCTATTTGTCCCTCCTTGTTCTAGATGTTTCTTTAAATTACGTCCCATTTTGTACACAAAATGTGGATTGTTACCTACTAAGTCTTTCAATTCATCATCCGCCAATAGTATATTCTAATTGTTTTCCATAATTCTCTTAATCTTGTGTACCTGGGGACCGTATTCAAGAACACATGCATGCTGGTATTTCACTATTGGACCATTCATTTCTTTAGTGTCACTATTGAGACTATTCTCTCCTTTATATGCTCCCAATAGTGGTGGGTATTTTTCCCCATTGTTGAATGATATATTGTTTTACATCTAACATAATTTTTTTACTGTAACCTCTATCTTTAAGTAATTCTGTAATATGTTCTAATTCTTCAACAATTTCCTCATATCTAGAGGTTATATGGGCTGTTCTTATACATTGCCCCTTGAATATGTTGTGCAACTGTTTTCTAGGATGATTACTCAAATAATGTAAACAATCATTGGAAAATGTGCTTTTTCTATATATGCATGATTTAAATCCATCCATGGGATATACAAGTATCCAAATATGCAATACCATTGTTACTAACTGAATGTGGGAATTTGAGAAATTCACTACTAGAATTCAAAAATACTATAAATTAATCTATTTCTCTGTGATCTCTGAAGTCTTGACTAGCACTGCGTAGTAGAAAGTATTGTCTTGTGTTTTTAATTATTTATTATTAAATATTTTTAAACCCTTTTAACTGTGGCTGTTTTGTGTAGATATAATTTAAGCTCTAGAGTACATTGCATATTTATAGAGTTTACTGTCCAAGTCACTCTAAATAAGCCTTGACTGTTTAGTCACAACTACCAATTGGATAATAATATTGCACAGTAATAATTGGACACCCTTTTAAGGGCCTTTGAGTAGCTGATAAGTATTAGTGGGTGGTGGCAAGTGGAACTACTGTATAGTCTGGGAGAAAGGGGCACAGCTGGAGAAACTTTGCCAGCCTTCCCCAGGAGTGTCTTTGTGGTTGTATAAACTCTTCTCAAAGTGCATGTGTGTGTGTGTGTGTGTGTGTGTGTGTGTGTGTGTGTGTGTGTGTGTGTGTGTGTGTGTGTGTGTGTGTCAGCTACTTGGGCAGGGACACGAAGCACTGGTTGGACAGAGAGGGTGCTAGAGGTTTTAGCTTGCCCACTAAGCTGAGATATGGACCCTATAGCTGTGCCAGTTGGAGTTCTTATTGGGGACCTAGAGAGCAAGGGAGCAACCAGCCCCAGACTGGCTGTGATCTCTGTGTGCTCTTAAGGGAAATTTAACTTTACGGTGTGTATTTGTTATCCTTTCCTCATATATGAGATGCCTGCTCTGGTGCTAGTGGTGAGTATTGAGGCTCCTTGATTGCTGGGCCAGGACACGGGCATCACAGTTGCTTTCTGTGATATCTGATAGTATGTGGTATATTCTGAATACTTTGGTAGATGTTGATCTTTGCTATTACTGAGTAGAAGTAGTTTGCAGACTGGCTTGTTTGTCCATGTGACTTGCTATGTCAAGTAATTTATTTCTGACATTGAATGAGTTCCCAATCAGTTTATCGTCTATGTCTCAGAAACCTCTATTTTTTCTTTGATAAATTTTTGTTTATGGATTGCCATAATATAGGTGTTTGACTTACCTTTAATTTGTGCTGGTATTTGTTTATTAGCTGTGTGTACTTTTAGAAGAGGTTATTGCATTGTATTCAGTCCATGCCTTGCTAGTTTTACATCAGTTGTCATGTTGTTTTGTAACTCCATGAAATAGATTTGCTTCTGACTTTGACTTCACAATGAGGTGCTTCATCTTGTAGTATTTTGTCAAGCATGTTGATAATTCAGAGCCTGTTCCAGTTTATTGCTGCTAATTTATCCTGTTATTTTTACAGGTTCATAAGTAAATACTAGGGTAGCTGCCCTTGCAGGCCATTTAAGCCTAGCCATTTTCCCTTTCAAAGTTAATCAAACTCTAAACCTTGTGACTATGAGGTAAACGCTTTAACCATTATACCAGGTGGAGTTCTTGCTGGTTTGCTTTTCCAAATCGCACATTGCTCTGTGGTTATTCATAAGTATAATTTATAGGTTCATAGGTGTTTACTAGGCTAATGACCACACAGGCCATTTTAAGCCTAGCCATGCATCCCAAATATCTGACAAGTTCTGATACCCTTGATGAGTGTAAACAGGGGTTTCGGAGATGAAACATTTACATGCAGGGGCCTGGGAGATGAACCTTTTACACATTGCCTGTGTCCATTAGAGACATAGGTGTCAAACCAGGGATGAATTTCCTGTTCCCCATCCAATTGTCCAAGTTACACTTGAATTGGGTTAGGGAAGAACTCTGCGTCATATGGATGAGAAGCCTGTTCCATAGATGGGGTAGTCTCAGGGATACATTCCTATCACTCCAGCAGGTCCTATTTATACCACAGGTGAGGTTTAAGTCTTTAGAATGGGTAATTTTGTTCCTGGTTGTTTTGTGGATATGTAGGAGGCCCATCAGAGTGGGGTCTGACAATGCCCTGTATGCCAGCCATTGGCTCCCCTCAAAAGCCTGTAGGAGACAGAATACAGGGATATGGCCTTGAGCCAGTCTGCATAGGACATTTTACTTATGCCCTGTATTCTTTTAGTGAGGAACCTCTGTGTGTGTTCCAGTTGTTTGATATGCCTGGTTAGGTACATACCAAAGGGGGCATTTTATTCAATGATAGGCCTAATGAATGCCAAATTCAATGGATCAATGACTTCCTTGGACTTAGATACCATACCTTTGTTTATAAGTTGCGCAACATAGAATGATTTCCTCACTGCTGTAGACACATGATGGCCAAAGGCTAGATTACTATCTAGGTGTGTACTTGAGTCCCTGACTACTGGGTCAACTCTAAAGCGTGTGTTGTCAACATGAGAATTACCAGGGGGATAACTTACCAAAGGATATTATTATGCATTTCTTGGCATTTAGTTTTAGTCCATGGCTCTGACACCAGTTGTTTGTCTGTGTCAGCCCCACCTGGAGAACTTTTGTGTCAGTGTAGGATTCAATGACAGCTCCTAATTTGCAATCATCTACAAACTTAGTCAGCCAGAGACCACTGACATTGGCCTTGACTTCAGAGAACTAAATGCCAAAAAGGAATGGTCCAAGGACTGATCTCGGAGGGACTCCCTTGTGACTGGCCTCTTTGTAGAGGTGGACTCCCCTGTTCTATTTTCCTGGGTCCTGTCTGTGAACCAGTTGGCTATCCACTGGGTGACATACAAGTTTATACCTAAACCCCTGAGTTTGTCAACAATGCCTGAGTTGGGTATTGTGTCAAATGGCTTGGCCAGTTCAAGGTAGGCAGTGTGAACCATTTTTCCCTCATCCATTGCTTTGGTTTCCATCTCAAAGAAATCCACCAGGTTGAGTAGACACGATCTGCCCTTGATGAAATCAAACTTGGTTGGGTCCAGTGTCTGGAGGTTTACTATATATTGATCATTTTGGTGATAATTCTTTCAGTGGATTTACATATAAAACTAGTAAGACTTATGGAAATGTAGCTTCCAGGATATGTAGATGGCCCACCTTTGTGCAGAGGGCTGTCTGTTTCTGTTATCCATTCATGAGGCAGGAAGCCTGTTTGGAGGATACAGTTAAATAGTAATTCCAGAGGCCCTGCTAAGTCATGTTTCATGCTATTTAGAAGGCATCCTGGAATATTGCCTGGGCCCATTGATGCAGTGTTCTTTGTCTTAGAGAGAGCATTACGGACCTGCTCCCTAGTAATAGTAGGGGAAGTTATATTTGATCGTATTTCCTGAGGGAAGATTGAGGGGGCAGAGGGGTAAGGTTAGAGCTGAATTTATCAGCCAGGAGGTTTGCTATATCTTCTGGCTCAGTATAGGTGGCTCCATTTACAATTAGCTCTGCTCACAATTGTGTATTGCCTGTGGTGCTGGATTTTACTTATGGTGATTTGAACATGGAGCAGCTCAAGTGCATTGTCCTGTTTGACCAGCCTTGAAGTATATTTATTTTTGATGTAAATAGAGACACCTCCACCTTTAGTCCCTGGCTGTAAAGTAGATGGTCTAAATGTGTGGAAGGCATAACCTTGCACTGTTGGTGTGCTCTCTGTGGCTTTAAACCATGACTCAGTGACCTCACAAGACATCAGCATTCTCTAGGAAGAAGAGGGCTTTTAGGGAGTGGAGTTTTTTTGTTTAGACTCCTAGCATTGAGCAGTAATACCTTTAGATTTACTTGGTTTTGATTTCCTATGTCAGAAATACTTTCAGTTTGGCATTGCCTAAAAAAGGCACTATGGGGGAAGACAATGTTTTAGCTAATATTCAAATGCCTAGAGGGGAGAGGTGCAGACAATCCCTGGCAAAGCAGCATGGTCTGTTGGCTATCTCCTTCCATGCTAACAAATATTGTACCCCCTTAGAATGACACTAGAAACTAAGCCAATTATTTAAGTCAATCATCTTTTATTTGTATTGTGGCATCATACTTGGAGAAGGTAAAATGCTGCTCAATGCTAGACTCATACCAGTCTGAGACACATATTTCAAGAGCTCCATGAGGTCTCTCATCATATAGTCCAGGGAGGTACATCTCAGATCATTTACTTCCACATGGACTATGATTGAGTCATATCAGTACATGTGATCCAATGACCTGAGTGCGTCCATAATGTGGCAGATCCTAGACCCTGATAAGCAATTGACTGTGACTTTCTCCTTACTTAGCCTGGTGAGAGGGACATTAGTGTGTCTCATGATGGAGTCTCCAATGACTAGAATGTTGGATTGTGTGGTGGCTTGCCTTATGGGCTTAGAGGCAGAGGCTCCATGAGATGTAGTTCTGTGTCAGGGATAGTGCAGTGGTGCAGAGGTAGCATTGTCACCTCACAGGAAGAGGCACTCCACTTTGATTCTCTGCTGGGGTGCCTTCTTTGTGGAGTCTGCATGTCCTCCATGCATTTGTGTGTGTTTCCTCTGGGTGCTCCGTTTTCCTCCCACATTTCAAAGACATACGCCTGGAGCGTTTCTCCCTGAGCTTCCATTGAAAATTGGCTTTGTTCCAAGTCGGACTTTCCTGGTAAACAAATGTTAAATAAATAAATAAAATAAATGTAGTTCCATGCATTGATGTGGGTGTTTTGAAAGAGTGCATTTGAGGCTGCTGAGGGTATTTGTTATGTGTACTTCATCTAGGTAAGTGCCTCAGCATATGTGGGTCGATATGTCTGCTTAGAATTGTGTGTGATGGGTGCAGCATGAGTACTACTGACAACCTTAGTGACATAAGGAGTATTTTTAGTAATAATACATGACAGGTTGTAGATAAGGCACAATTTACCCATGGCTGGGTATTTTGATCACAGTAGAAAAATCTTAGAAATCAGACAAAACCAACGAAATTTTAATTCTGCATATCTCACAGTGGCCAAGAAGCTGGAGATGAGGAAAGGGTCAATCCTGGCATAGAGAAAATGAATGCCAACGTCCAATGAAAGTTGATTTGGGATGTAATATGATTGTTCGAAGTCTTGGGAACATTGGTAAAATTAGTGCAGGCTATGCACAAGGACTGGATGACACAAGTACAAAGAGTATTTGTACTCACACAGGGCTTCCCAGTGGGAGTGGGTGTGCATCAGGGTTCAGCCATGAGCCCAATCCTGTTATTACAGGTGATGGACTACATCAGCAAACAGAATGAAGAAGACAGCTTAACAAAGCTGCTGCATGTTGGTAATATAGCCCTACAAACAGACTCTGAACACGAACTTCAGCAAATGCAAGTAATGCAAAGAATGCAAAGTTGAAGGCACATGAAATGAAACTGAGCACAAACAAAGCAGTGGTCATGGCAGCAGATGGGGGAGATCAGAAGACGATGATAACAACTGAGGAAGAAGGTATAATACTAGAACCAGTATTTAGGAGGTGTGGTTGAGAAAAAGAGAAATCTGAATGAGAAGGTCAAAGCCAGAATCAATATGGAATGGGAACTGGTGTGATCATAAACACTATATCATCTGTGAGAATGCAGGGTCAAGTCCCATAGGTTCTAATGTTAGGACCAGTCTGTAAACAGGTGATGCAGTATTTCAAATCCCATAGGTTAGGACCAGTCTGTACACAGGTGATGTAGTATTTCAAATCCCATAGGTTAGGACCAGTCTATAAATGAGTGTGGTAATATTTTAAGTCACATAGGTTAGGACAAGTCTATACACAGGTGATGTAGCATTTCAAATCTTACAGGCAAGGAACAGTCTAAACACAGGTGATGTAGTATTTCAAATCCCATAGGTTAGGACCAGTCTGTACACAGGTGATATAGTATTTCAAGTCCCATAGGTTAAGACCAGTGTGCACACAGGTGATATAGTATTTCAAAACCTATAGGTTAAGACCAGTGTGTATACAGCTGATATAGTATTTAAAATCCCATAGGTTAGGACCAGTCTATACACAGGTGATGTAGTATTTCAAATGCCACAGGTTAGGACCAGTCTGTACACAGGTGATGTAGTATTTCAAGTCCCATAGGTTAAGACCAGTGTGTACACAGGTGATATAGCATTTCAAAACCTATAGGTTAAGACCAGTGTGTATACAGCTGATATAGTATTTAAAATCCCATAGGTTAGGACCAGTCTATACACAGGTGATGTAGCATTTCAAATCTTACAGGTAAGGAACAGTCTGCACACAGGTGATGTAGTATTTCAAATCCCATAGGTTAGGACCAGTCTGTACTCAGCTGATGTGGTATTTCAATTCCCATAGCTTAGGACTAGTCTATACATAGGCAAGATAGTATTTCAAGTCCCATAGGTTAGGACCAGTCTATACACAAGTGATGCAGTATTTCATGTCCCATAGGTTAGGACCAGTCTATACACAGGTGATGTAGTATTTCAAATGCCACAGGTTAGGACCAGTCTGTACATATGTAGTATTTCAAGTCCTATAGGTTAGTACCAGTCTATGCACAGGTGATGTAGTGTTTCAGGTCCTATAAGTTAGGACCAGTCTATACAAAGGTGATGTAGTATTACAAGTCCCATAGGTTAACATCAGTCTATACACCAGTGATATATTATTTCAAGTCCCATAGGTCAAGACTAGTCTGTACACAGGTAGTGTACTATTTCAAGTCCTATAGCTTAGAACCCAGTAGTCAGTGACTTGGGGACACACGTAGACAGCAATCTGGCCTTGACCATCACTTGTCTACAGTAGTGAAGAAATCATTTTATATTGCGCAACTTATAAACAAAAGTATGGCATCTAGGTCCAAGGAAGTCATTGTTCCACTGTAGTTGGCATTTATCAAACCTGTCATTGAGTACAATCCCCCCTTTGGTATGTACCTAACCAGGCATATCTAACAACTGGAATGTCCACAGAGGTTCCTCACTAAAAGAATACAGGGAGTAACTAACATGTTCAATGCAGACTGCCTCAAGGCCCTATCCCTGTATTCTGTCTTCTACAGGCCATTAAGAGGAGAGCTACAGCTGACATACAAGCATTTGTCAGACCTTACTCTGGTGGATCTTCTGTATATTCACAAAACAAACAGCACTATAATTACCTGTTCTAAAGACTTAAATATTACCTGTGATATAAATAGGACCTGCTGGAGAGACAGGTATGTATTCCAGAGACTACCCATTCTCTGGAACAGGCTCCCCATCCATGTTAAGCAGAGTTCTTTCCTAACCCAGTTCAAGTGCAACTTAGTTGGATGAGGAACAGAAAATTCATCCCTGGATTGGCATTTATGTGGACACAGGCAGCCTGTAAATGGTTCATCTCCAAGGCCCCTGCCTATAAATGCTTCACTTCCGAAGCCCCTGCTTACACTTATCAAGGGTATCAAAACTTGTCAGAGATTTGGGATGCATGGCTAGGATTAAAAAAGCCCTTGTGGTCATTAGCATAGTACACACCTGTAAACCTATAAACATATGAACCTATACACAGGTGATATAGTATTTGTCCAGATATTTCATTCATACCTCTCAGCTTCTTAATACAAAAAATATGGAGAAAGCAAAAAATAATGGGGGGACAAATGCCAAAACAATTGGGACAAATTTTAAATATTGCTTTTATAAACTTAGAAAGTTGCTAGAATAACAGTTTTTGTGTTAGCATGTATTTTACGAAGTATAAGAAGTCTGTCATTATTATGTGATATCAGTCCTTAATGGTTTGCCAGAAAACTACAATTTTTATGAGGAACAGACTGAAAATATGAGGCAAAAATCTGGACATTATGTGAATATCTGGACAGTTGAGAGGTGGTGACATTCATACATGTGCTCTAGGTATGGAGTATTATGGCTGCACAATGTGCTAAGACTGTATACATGTTCTATGAACTGCACAGACTTCCTTACACATTTCTGTAGTGTCATTCTTATTCCATGGCACAGAGTATCTGTGATTAGTGTCCATTACACCAAAGAAAACCTTAGAAGGATGTCATGTATTCAGAGAACTACATACATGTCGGCTTCACCAATTTTCACAGCCAGTACAGTTTCTGCACCATAACAAGGAATTTGTTGCTATCAATTACAGCTTTGAAAATGTAACCATATGTTAGCATTAATAAGGTCTTATTACCATCCTGAAACTTGACCCTACAACTAGACACACTTTTAGAAAATATTTGTTGAAGTAGCATATATCTTACATTTCATTAGCGTGATTTTGCAATCTTTGGAAACATACTACACTGACAGATAAAGTTTTGAATGTTTCCTAGAACTTGTTTCAGTGTTTTCCATCAGATATTTATATATAGTGTTTTAAGCAATGATCACCATGTCGGTCAAAAAACATTAACAGCATGGCATGTAGACAGTGAAAGCATGGATGCTTGTTTTTATATGATATTTTTTTCTTATTATGTGAAGCAGGGGAACCTCAGAAAGGTAATCTTTAATTCAAAGGTTTCATTAATTGAAGATGCCTTTCCTTCCCTTCTTTAATCTCCTGATAACACTGGTAAGTAAAGATACAGCATGTATATTTAATGTGACTCGTCTGCACCCCAATGGAGCACATCCCAGTTTCACAGTGCCTACAGACATATTCCTCTGTCAGGCATTAACATAATTACTACACTTAAAATATCTGGCCTCAGAGAATACTGTTCTACTATTCAACAAGAGGAAAGAAGTGAAATGTTACAGTAATTACTGCAGATGTCTGTAACTATCTCCTGTACTGGTTTGGTTAAAGCACAAAACTCTTATTTTGTATTCAGTATTGCTGCATTTCCCACTACCCGCTGTGGTGGTGCTGCGGTAGCATTGTCGCCTCACAGTAAGACGCTGTCCGGTTTGATTCTCAGCTAGAGCGTCTTCTGCATGGAGACATGCGTGAATGAATACCTTCGTTGAAGGTTGTGCATCAGGCCTGGCAAGCCGGTACGTAAAAATCAACTGCCAATCATTAGCGGACCGGAGTTCCGCTGTGGCGACTCCTAACCGGGAAAAGCCGAAAGACACAAACAAACATTGCTGCATTTCCCACTGCTCAGTAAAAAAGTATTAAGAAATAGTGTCTCACTTTCAAAAACAGTTATAGCTGAGTGTATAACTCAGATCAGTCGGAAATGTAAATAACTTCTCAAGGTTCTGAAATAAGAGTGGCATTCATAATTGCTTGCGCAAATGCAACAGGGATATTCCTGATGCTTATGAATTAGCGTAGCAAAGGTGACATTTATAGAGGCCATTTACACTAATTCGAAAGGCCTTAACAATAATGCGATTTAAATGAGAATTGTTGTAAAGTGTAGTATGCTAATGAGGTGTTTTTTCAATTCATAGTCCATCTGAGAAGTATGTACATCCCTAACTGCAATGCTTCACCTTTGATATTGGAGTTGCAATCTGAGAACTTGCCCCAGCCATCCTTTCAGCAGTTTATTTAAGTGTGCACAAGCACTTCTCTGACACAGAAATGAATTATTTCCCACAACAACCCCTTCATTAGTTTGTCTTAAGCATACACAAGCACTAAAATGACACAATAAATTATTTTGCCCAGTGATCACTTCAGCAGTTTAACCATATATACACAAGCACTTTTGTGACGCAGAAATGAATTATTTCCCCACGTGACCCCGTCAGTAACATGCCCTAGTATGTACAAGCACCAAAATGAAACATTTACCCAAGCAACCTTTTCAGTAATGTCTCATAGTATGCATAAGCACCAAAATGAAACATTTACCCAAGCGACCCCTTCATTAATATGTTCAGGTATGCACAGGCACTAAAATGAAACATTCATCCAAGTGACCCCTTCATTAATATGTCCAGAAATGCACAAGCAACAAAATTAAACATTCAGCCAAAAGATCCCTTCAGTAAAATGTCCATGTATGCAGAAGCACCACCTAATCTCCCCTCATATTTCAGTATTCTCCATGAAAACTGCTGCTTACTATTTACACAGTTTGAGCTAATTATCATGTCTATGAATCAAACTCATATGCATACGTGTAAAGCCCCTTAAAAGTATAATAGCTGTCCCCCTACTGCTTATGCGTTAAGCATGTTATGCATGTGCAATGGGGGGGGGGGGGTGTTTACAGCAACTTGTTTGCATAGTCATATGCATGATCACAGTATGAGATTTGCATATCCATGAATCCATGTAGCAATGGTTTTAGTGGACCATTACTACAAAAATGTGATGTCCCAGACTCTGAATACTGCCCTAGGTGTCATGCTCTATTGTGTTTCTATACATGACTATTCAGTTTTTTTTATAATAGTACAGGGGATAGGACATATCAAACAGTGAAATGTTTCAAGTATATTTTATTGAGCAAAGGCTTCCAGATGTTTGACATAAATAGACCATTTCACTTTGAGATTGTCAGCACGTGGAAATATGTGTTTATTTGTATGGTTTCTTAGTTGAAAACTATTAACATGGCTTGTAGGAACAAAGGGAGAAACTGCATTAGCTGCCATAAAAAAGACCTCAACTGATTCTGAGAAAAGCACATGCTGAGATTTCTTTGTTAATATGATTTTGTTGGAGAAATAAGTGATTCAGTGACAGAGAGACTCATTTCATCTGTCTGTTTTCAGATCATTATAAAACCTAGCTGGAAAAGATGGTCTTTCACAGTGATGCTGGGGGTTATGTCTTGTTTTATTAATGCATGAGAACATATGTATGAAGCTAGATTCTTTTTTCAGATATCATCAACTTGTGCTTCATGGTACAGTGGTTTTTAAATAATAATTGTCTACACAGTAGCAGCAGACTGTCACCAATAGCACAGGCAGGCACACTATTTTAACATTCACTTAAGTACATTTTTTCTGTACTCCTCTCAGAAACAAAATGGTTTATTAAGACTGGAAGATATAATTGCATAAACTAATATACACAGCATAACTTTGTAAATAAATTGTTTAGACACAAGATTGTTCATCTAAAAATAATGTTTTTTACTGACAAGCTCTGAAAGATATGCAAACATGTATTAAGTATGCTGAGGTAACATTTGGAAAGATGTGTACATTTTCTAATGGTAATGCAAGATGGGTAGCAGAAGACGATGCCACAGTCCTGACCGTAACTTCACAGATCAAGGCTTATGAATGTTAAGCACAGGACTGACATGAGCAAGAGCCATATGGAAAATACTGTGTTTATACAGCTAATATTAGCAGTATGATATAGAGTAATAATTGAAGTCAACTGAATTCTTCTGTTTAAAATGTTTGTTTACCACTGGCAGCCACTCTAAAGAAGTGTTTTACTTAATAATGTTATGCAATACAATTTTAAAAGCATTTCATATATCTGCTGATTCGTATGCATTTATATGTTTATTTACTCATATACCTGAAACCATTTTATAACAAGTTCTGTAATTAAGTATTCATATATTAATCATGGTCACTAGTAATGATGTTATTCCAAGACTCTGCTATTTTTGTTATTTTAATAATGATGTTCTCCATGAGTATAATGGGTTTATAAGTAAAAAATAAAATGGTATGAAGCCATTATTACACTGAGATATGTTTTCCCTATAGTCCACTAAGTAATGTTTATCAGTTTAGGACTTAAAATAAAAGGAAACCTTTTTTGTTAAATATATGCTAAAATTAAAATATGATGTAATTGATCATCTAAAACTCTGCCTATTGTATCCATGTTCCTGCTTGTCAAATAAGCTGTCAGTCCTATTCATTTGTTTACTTAAACAACAGTTTATATTTTCCCCATGTGTGACAGGTTATGGCAGTTCTTTACCTTCTTGAATTCAATCACCATTTTACCTTATTGTCTATTCAGGTTTTAAGTCCACATCATCCAAAACCCTTTCAATAAAATAGCTCTTTGTATTTCATTAGAGACATCTTTGCAATCTCATCAAATGTTATGTTATTACTTCGGTGATGCACACAGATGAGGCCCTGACTGCAGCCTAGATTATCCAGCTTCAGCTAATGGCCTGCGTAGTAATAAGGGAGAGTAATGAGGAAATGTCTGCTCACCGCTTCTGAGGGGAAAGTGGAGGGATATCCTTGGGGCTAGACTTAAGACAAAAAATCCAGTGGTAATATCAGAACCATGACAAGCCGCAGCTGCTTCATTTGAAAGGTAGGTTGGCAACTGAGGGGTGTGTAGCTGCATCGACTGGGGGGGAGTTTCTCAGGGATCCATTGCACATCCACCTCATGATGTACATCTGATACAGCTATGAATGAGTAGGGCATAATGATTAAACTAAGATGTCTGCAGTACGACAGCTCTGGTATCTCTGATCTACTTCAGAGTCATGAGGGCATTCACAGTTCAATGGCTAAGAACATCTTACAATCTGGAGAGGCAAGACTTGCACAACAAAGAGATAAATCTAGGCTATGAACCCAGGACACAGTGGTTTTAGGAAGAAAAAAATGTTGCCATCTTTGTTCTCATAGACCTTTTTTGAAAGATGGTATGTAATTAGACTCAGCAGATTACATTTAGGCGCTTAAAAATTTCTATCAAGTTCTCTGTCTGCCTCTACTTATCATGATAATACACACACACACACACACACACACACACACACACATATATATATATATATATATATATATATATATATATATATATATATATATATATATATATATACAGAAAGAGAGAGAGATATTAACCTCTCCCAGTTTTTCCTTAAATGGCTTCTGGTGCAGCCCATGTCACATTTTTATTTCTTTCCTCAGAATTGCCTTCATCATATCTATATCCTTGGGATATTAGGTCTCAAGTACTGCACACACTACTCTAAATGGGGTCTTAACGATCTTCTCCCATGGTAACAGCCTTGCTGTGCATTGTACTATCTAACAGCCTTTGCTGATGCTTCATCACATGACCTACTTTCTGATCATCTTGCTAATTTATTTTTATTTGTGTGTTTGTTCATTCATTTTTTTCCCAAAAGCATTGTACAACAGTTTCAACTGTATTTAAAAGAAAACTCCTCCCTGGAACTAAAAAAAATCTGTTTGGCATATACGTCTCAGAAGTACAGGCAAGCATGGAAGGGCTGTGGCTGACTAAGTTTGCGGACAACTGCAAACTGGGTGCTATAATAGAGTCTACGGCCAACATGGAGATCCTCCAGAAGGGCCTAAATGAGACTGATGCATGGTGTCAAAGCCATGGTCTCAAGCTAAATGCAAAAAAATGTGTAGTAATCCCCTTTGGAAAAAACAGAGTACCCGCAAACTACAACATAGGAGGTAATCCCTTGAAATCTGAAGAAGAAATAAGGGATCTAGGGACCCAAAAATAGTCAGTAGATGTAAATGTAGATAGTCAGCTTTCCTTTGATAACCATGTTGCCAAAGTGGTTAGAAAATCCTTCTATGTGACCCATCTGATCACAAAAGGGATCGCATCAAGATCTAAGGATGTAATGGTGCCCCTCTACTCTTCCCTCATCAGACCCATTATTGAGTACAATGCACCAATTGGAATGTACCTGGCTAGACATCTCCAGCAGCTGGAGAGACCACAAAGGTACCTAACCAAGAGGATAACTGGCCTCAAACAGTTGCCCTATGCAGCATGATTGAAAAAGCTAAGACTGTTCCCTGTTGCATACCGCTTTCTCAGAGGCGATCTCTGTCTAACGTACAGAGCCATGTCCAACCCAGAGTTGTTGAACATGCTCCATCTTAGCAAAACCAAATCTACTCGAGCTACACGCTCTAGGGATATAAACCTCAACACAACAATGAATAGAACATGCTGGAGGGATAGATTCCCTTCGCAGAGACTTCCCTTATTATGGAACAGGGTCCCGATCTACATAAGACAGAGCCCCTCACTATCACTCTTCAAGAGAAACCTTGATGAGTGGATGGGTAACAGAAAGTTCACACCGGGGATCACACCAACAGCACTACTAGATAGGGGCCAAGGGTACTAGCTGCTAGTACAAGGGTCTAGGGAACTACTAAAGGGGCGGTGAATACCGCACAACATGGCTGGGCTAATATATGCCTTCTGGTAGATAGCCCAGTACCAACCTATGAACCTATTTCACTCTATCTTTGTTTCTTGACCTACTTTAATGCCTCAAATTCACTCTAAGTGCTTTATTTGTAATTTTAGCCTGTTTGCCACAAAATGGCTACCAATGGACTTGATGTATCAATGTGATCTTGTTTTTCCTCAACCCTTTCTCCTTTCCATAATGCTTTGTATGACTCATGCCAGACATAAGGAAGTAACTGTGAATTCCCATGCCATTGACATATAATGGGATTTGTGTGCGTTACTGTTATTTTCTTTACCTTCTGTAAAAGGGCTGCTTCTTTTCTTTCTAATCACCATCACTTATGTTTGGCTCAGACCTTGTTTTACACTATACTTAGAAGTTATCCAGCTACAGCCAAAAAACAAGCTAAATTGCAGGCCTTTGTTTAGCATTTTCTTTTGTAGTTCAAGAGGAATTGACAGTCCCCTCCCCCCACACTACTGCAGAGGTGTTAAAACTGTCACTGCACTGAGAGACCCTTGTAGAATCAATTCCTCTTGGACTCCAAAAGAAAACCCTGAACAAAGGCCTGCAATTTAGTTACTTTTCTGACTATAGCTGGATAACTTCTAAGTATAGTGTAAAACAAGGCCTGTGCCAAACATAAATGAGGGTGATTAGAGACAGAAAGGAGGCAGTCCTTTTACAAAAGGTAAAGAAGATAACAGTGACACACAAATCTTTTTAATGCAGCAGCTTTTGATTATTCCTGTTTGGCTGAACATGATGACAGATTTATTTATTTATTTATTTCCAGTTTGATAACCGGGGAAGTCCACTGGGCTCGAGGGCCCATTTTCAGAAAATTTTCAGGAAAAGCTCCGATCATAAACATATTACACACTTTAAGCTACATATTGCAATGAAATTGCACCCTTAAACAATTTACAAATAGGAAAAATACGAATTTTTATACAGATTGTATTAGTAGTACAGAAAACAAAATATATAGTTTCATTTTAAGTTTCAGATGAATGATACATTTTATGTAAATAGTGAAAGTTACAGTTGCAAGAAGAGGCATGTAGTCAGAGGGAAGTGAAGATATAAGAGAATTTACATAGAGTTTACAGTGGGGTGAAGGTGAAGAAAGTAGAAGGTGGGGCATAAAGAGAGTTAGAAGAAAGAGGGGCAGGAGGGAGGTAATTACAAGGGGAAGTGAAAGGATTTAGGTAGGAAGTATACAATTACATTTCCAGTTTAGTGAGAGGTGATTATGGAGTAGAGATTTAAAATTGTCTGGATTTGTAGTGAATCTTAGCAGGGGAGGGAGCAGGTTCCATTTCCTTGCTATAGTATAAGAAAATAGAAGGTGGCCAGGGGGACGTTTAGGTTTTTGCACTGTGAGAAGATTTTGGTGGGCTGATCTTAGAGGTCTGAGAGGAGTGTAGAAAGGCAAGATGTTAGAAAGTGCAGGGCAAGCAGAGGGTTTAAAAATGAGTTTGTGTGCTGTAGTAAGTTGGAGGTAGTCAAGATGATTAGTAAGTTCAAGCCATTGAAGAGAATGAAGGGAGATGCAATGGTGAGATGAATGCTTTGAGTTAGTAGCAAATTTAGCAATTTTGTTGTAGCAACTTTCTAATTTTGAGGAGATAGAAGATGAGAAGTTGATTAGTAGGGGAGCACCATACAATAGAGATGGTAGAAGGAAGGTGGAGGCGAGGGTTTGTCTAGTGGCTAAAGAAAGAAAGGGGACATTTCTATAAAGCATGCCAAGCTTCTGATATGTTTTTTTTATGTTTAGTTGAATATGATTATTAAATTTCAGTTGTTCATCAAAGGTAACACCCAGACGTTTGACACTAGAAACAACTTCTATTGAGGAGTGAGAGAGGCTGGTGATCTTGAAAGAGAGCTTATCGAGTGGGAGAGCTTTAGAGGGGGAGAAAACAATGATATGGGATTTGTTGGCATTTAGGGAGAGATGGTTTTGAAGCATCCAGTTCTCAGTGGTTGTGAAGGCTAATTGTGTTTTGGCCTGGAGTTCGGGAAGAGCAGGGGCTGAGCAGACTAGAGTAGAGTCGTCTGCATATTGCTCTATTTGAGAGTGAGGAATTGCAGAGTGAAAGTCATTGATAAATGTATTGAAGAGCATAGGACCAAGAATAGATCCCTGAGGAACTCCAGTAGGGGTAGGAAGGAAGGTAGAGGTACCTGTTTGCCATTTCACAGCTTGGGATCTATCTGAGAGATAGCTTTTGAACCAAGAAAGGGAATCGAGAGAGATTGAGGTTTGAAAGATGGTTAAGAAGGAATGAGTTGGATACAGTGTCAAATGCTTTAGAGAGGTCGAGAAGGACAGTGGAGACAAGATTTCCAGAGTCACGGGCATGGTTAACAATGTCTAAGAAATAGAGGATCTAAGATTAAATCTGCAGACCATGACTGTAGATGGCATAGCAGGTCACTGCACTAGTCAGTCACGGTATAGAATTCAGACTTTTATTTCTTTGTCACTGGTCAGCTGGATCCTTAATTCTTACTAAAGACTTTGGGCAGGAAGTGAGTATTTTTTTTAGTAATAATTTATGAGTTGCAGTCATAAATAAGTTTGTGTCTTTCGGCTTTTCCCGGTTAGGGGTCGCCACAGTGGAACTCCGGTCTGCTAATGATTGGTAGTGGATTTTTATGTACCGGGTTACCAGCCCTGATGCACAACCTTCAACGAAGGCATGCCCCATTCACGTATGCCTCCAAACAGAAGACGCTCTAGCTGAGAATCAAATGGGACAACATCTTGCTATGAGGCGACAACACTACCACAGCACCACCACCGCAGTTGCAGTCATCTGAGGAAATCTTTTAGCAAATAAACTGTTTATAATGTTGTTGTCATTGTTGTTGTCTTTCGGCTTTTCCCAGTTAGGGGTCACCACAGCGGAACTCCGGTCTGCTAATGATTGGCAGTAGATTTTCACGAATGCCAAGGTGCCAGCTCGACATTCAACCTTCAACGAAGGCATGCCCATTTATGCATGTCTTTCGAATGCCCACCCAACCACGGAGAAAACAAGCAGACTCCACACAGAAGGTACTCCCCACACTTCAGCCAAGAATCGAACGGGAGAAGCTCTTGCTGTGAGGTAACAATGCTACCGCTGCACCACCGCGGAAGTAAACTGTTTATAATGACATATGGAAATGCATGTTCCCAAGTATAACAAGGGGGCAATATTCAGCATTTTCAACTAAATGTTAATAACTACCCCTTCCTCATAATGCATCAAATGGCAGTGCCCATATTTTTTGGCAGGTCAAAAGATGATTTTACATTCCACATGATGATTTTGTGACTAATGTTCAAAAATGGCTACTATGAGACTTCTAGAAAAATTGTATTTGAAAAATTTAAAATAATGGAAGTTTTTGGGGTGCATTACATACAGTTCTGCTCAAGCTGTATAGATTAGTTGTCTCATTACAGGATTTTATCAATATAGTTAATTTATCTTAATTCTGTGATATATGTATGCTCTTACAGTCCAAAGCATGATGCTTCATCAGTGTATCACAATACCTTTTTCAGCCAGTTACATTAATGAGAGGGGTAAATCCTTGAGTATGACTAAGGTGACCCAAATTAAGTTAGTAGCTTGGAGACCTGCTAGAGGTAGCATTGTTGAGGAGTGGATGACAAGATTAAACCTGCTTGCCTTTCTTTTGGGAGGGGCATGTGCTCAGAAGCACACTTTACACAGCAGAATCCCTGATATGGATTGGAGATCACAGAGAGGTGTTTGTTTTCTGATGTTGCAGGCAAATGTCAGTACCTTGTAAAGACCCAATGCAAACCATACCTTTTGACATCAATGAGAACACTAGAAGAAAGTTTGGGCTTAAGCAAAAAGTACAACTCTCCTTGCGGATGATGGTGTCACTCCTTGTACACTTGACTCTTGCCCCCAGGAAACAAATTAGCTATAGGGTTCTTAACCTAATGGGGAAGACAAATGGGTCAATAGAGTGGTCAATACAGAAAGCTCAATGGTCAGAGGAAAACTGGGACAAAAAATAATTTTTTCAACAGTGTATTTAGATAGCTAGGCCTTTATTTGTTTATTTAGGGGATGAAAGATAGGGAGAAAAATAATTGCAGTTATTTGCCTCCCCTGTAGTTTTAACAGTCTAGGCCTGTGACTGTGATTTTGTATCCTGTTTCACAACTGGCATGCGAGGAAACATTTAATACTGAAAAATGTATGTTTATTGTTTCATAATCAGATAACTTTCTCTGATCACGTATCTGCTTTTTATACTGCTGACTCTGGAGCCCAAGAAAGTAATCAGTATGATTTTTCTGTATTGTAATGTACTGACCAGGACTTCTTTCCAAATTATGTCCTCCCTGGGCTTTCCTTTGAAAAATAAATTAAATGTTTGACTTCAACAGAACTGCACAGTAGGTAAACCAAAACTGTATGATTTAAACATAGCTCTTTTTAATGAAGTAAGCCCAGTTACAACGGATTTAGCTGCCAGACTATTTTGTCAGCGTGCCAGAGTACATCCCAAGTGCTGGTTACAGAGAAACAATGTGTGTGCTAGGAATAGCAATGAACTCTTGTGTGCATGTGAGTATGATGCAAGTAAATATGGGAATAAATCTGGCAAAGCAGACTTGGACGTGAATCTCATACATACTGTGACCTTAAACAAGTCAATTAACTTTACTGTGGTTCAGGAAAATCTGAATATGAACTTCAACTCATGCCTTACACAGCCAATAAATGTAACATAAAAAATAGCATCCGATTCTTACTTATGTCACCTTCACAATATTACGTTCTTAGATAACATATGGACTGCCTGCAGGATGACTGTAATCTGTTTATAACAGTTTAATTCTAATTCTTTCTTTGTCAATTTTTTCATGTGATATGCTTCACAAAATAGATATATTTCACTCACTCATTTACCCTTTATATTTTGATAGCAAAAGAGGTGGGCAAAGTATATACATATAGCATACTGTAAAAAGCAGCACCTTAAATAAATCTGTTTAAAAACAAGTAGAGTATGCACTGCAACAAATATGTCTCCTTCAAAGGTAATTATCCAACATGGCTGAAAAGAATGATGCTTGAATCCAGCCATCCATCTAACCACAATTTAGGCACATTTCAGTTTCTCGTTCACTAAAAATGTGACTGTATTTTCCTCATTCGTTTGTTGAGGAGATTTGTGAACAAAATGTAGTTGACTACAGACTCACTATAACAGTATGTTAAGAGAACAGCTCTTGGAATAGGTATTTTTTTTCATAAGTTCATAGGTACAAACTAGGGTAACAACTATAGGGGCCTTTTTAAGCCTTGTCATGCATCCCAAATGTATCTGACAAGTTTAATTATGTAGGCAAGGCTTTCGGTGTTCAAACATTTACAGGCTGCCTCTGTCCATTAGGGATACAGGTGCTAGGCCAGGGGTGAATTTCTGATTCCTCATCCACTGGTCCAAGTTATGATTGAATCTGGTTAGTGAAGGATTCTGCTTCACAAGAATGGGAAGGCTGTTCCTTTGAAAGGTTAGACATGCCTGTCCCACGAATGCCACCTAGTTCTGTCACAGGCAAGGTTTAAGTCCCTAGACTGGGTAATTCTGATGCTATTTGCTCTCCAGATATGTAGGAGGTCCATCAGAGTGGGATCCAAGGATGCCTTGTATGCCAGACATAGATTTCTCCTCAATAGTCTGTTGGAGACTGAGTACAGGATTAGGGCTTTGAGGCAGTCCACATAGGAAATGTTTATGCCCTGTATCCTTTTTGTGGGGAACTTGTGTGGACATTCCATCTGTTGCATGTACCCAGTCAGATACATACTGAAGGGGCATTGTATGCAACGATCAGTCTGGTGAGGGATGAATACAATGGAGCAATGACTTCCTTGGACGTAAAATTCTGTACCGTTCCTTATAAGTTGCACAATACAGAATAATTTCCTTGCCAATATAGACTCATGATGGTTGAAGGACAGTTTACTGCCTATATGCATCCCCAAATCCCTGACTACTGGGCCTTTTGCTCCCTGCAGCTACTCTTGATCTACTAAACCTTCTTTCTCCCCTTTGATTAACCCTAACCCATGTTTGGAGCCTGTGTGGAAATTGAGGCTAACCAGGAATAGTGTCAAACTGCTGTCCAGGGAGTTTTTCCTGCTTATTCTCCACCCCAAATACACTCTTGTTGCCCAGAGGGTTGCTGTGCAATGGGCTTGCAGTGTATCATCCATGCTTTCACTTCTGATTCAGCCAAAGTCCCACCTCCTCTTGCAGGCAGCACTCCCTGCACATCCCCAGCCTCTAGCAGGGATCATTCACAAAGGTGTGCCATGTACATGCCTTCCAAAATGTCACACCCATCTTCCCTACCTCACCATGAAGTACCTGAGGCACTAGCTGAACTTGGTTTGCATAAGTCAGAACCAGGTTTTTATTCCAATAATGCTACCAATAAGGTTAGGTTTTACCTAAGGAACTTAAGTCAGCATCTTTGGGTCCAAATGGCAACTGTTTTTCAGTAGTCTGATAAGAAAAACTCCCATCTTTCTACTCATATCGTTCACCTGTCTTAGTATAAGAAGCTGCCATTTTATTTATCTATGTATGTATGTATGTATGCATGTATATAGGTATGTATTTACTTATTTTCCTTCTAGGTCATATTCTCAGTCATGGTTACCATACAGTATTATATGAAACACATGTAACCTTAATGATGGCTAAGACAAATATACACATGTTGAAATGGAATAAAAGAACCACAGATCAAAGGAGTCTAGTACTTGCTTTGATTTCTGTCTACTGCATTAGCCATCTCAAATTTTCTTTAATGACTTGGAGAGTATGGTATTGTCAGGAGAAAAAAAGAATGCATTTCATATGCAACGTACCCTAATGAAATATATCACTCCCAACAGCATTTAGTGATGTAAATAAAAAAGAGTTAGGTGATAACCAGTGACAACACCAAATGCTACAACTTATTGGTTAAAAACTCCAACCATTATGGTGATTATTCCAATGTTATCCAAATGCTAACTTCAAGAATAAAAAGCAACCTCACATTCGACCATCATGTAGTGGCAGTGGTCAGGAAAGCCTTTCACTTGGTTCATCTCATAAGTAAAGGGATTGCATCCAGAAAAAAGGAGGTTATTACCTCTCTATACTCCTCCCTCATTAGACCAATAATTGAGTATAAGGCCCTATTTGGTATGTACCTCTCCAAACATCTGCACAAACTGGAAAGGCCAATGAAATACCTCATAAAGTGCATCCATGGTCTCCAACACCTGTCCTATGTGGACAGGCTCAAATCACTATCACTCTATTCGGTATCGTACAGATTACAAGGCAATCTCAGACCCTGTCCTACTAGAGATGCTCCATATCTGTAATTCTAACTCCTCAAGCATTACCTGCTCAAAAGGCCTGAATCTAATATGCGACATCAACAACATCTGCTGGAGAGACAGGTTTGTCTCCCAGAGGCTGCCCTGTCTCTGGAATAGACTTCTCATACATGTCAAACAGAGCACCTTGCTGACCCACTTCAAGCACAACCTTGATGAGTGGATTGGAAACCACAAATTTATGCCAGGGGTTCCACCTGTGTCTCTCATTGACAGAGGTGACAGGTGTTGACTGAAGTTTCTTTTGGGAGATAAATTCTTGGCTAGGCTTGTAAGGGCCTCAGAGCCATTAGCCTAGTAACCAACTATTTAAATCAATATCAGACATCAGACCACATATACTGCACAAAATCAAGAATCTTTTGTAAAATTATTTCTGCAGATTGTGAGCTAACATTGCAAAAGGTGAGTGGCAATCAATGTACTACCCCAGTAAACAAATATAAAATAAAACAAAACAAAAGCTCAGTTTAACTAGCTTTCTTAAGCACATGATTCTAAAACAGTCACTCTGAAAAAAGTAATGTATAGGAAGACTGACATGTAACTGCTTAAGGAGAATTGTTACAGAGTTCTACCATTCTACTTTCTACACTGATCTTGCAATTCCATACAAGCATCACAAACAGCAGCCATCTTAACTAGGCCTAGGCAATAACCAAAGGAACAGACAAGGGAAATTGCTAAAGACAACCCTATTTCAAAAAGTCTGGCCATAGAATCAAACAAAGGTATACTCCACTAGCCTAGTGGCTGCAGCGTTAATTCTAATCCTTCAATATCAGCACATGCGCGTGTGTGTGTGCATGTGTGTGTGTGTGTGTGTGTGTGTGTGTGTGTGTGTGTGTGTGTGTGTGTGTGTGTGTGTGTGTGTGCGCATGCACATGCGCATGTGAGCATCTTCGTGCACGGGGATGTGTGTATTATTTCATTCACTTCTGTTTCTGTGGTGCTTACAACTTTTTTACAGGCCCCTTCCCTGACGCGGTCAGTTAGCACCAGATTTACCTAGCACTACATCCTAGCACGACACTACAATTCACTGCTAGCTGCTCGTTGGTTTCTTGGAATGTCAGTCATGAGCCTGGAAAGTCTGGCTGGCATCCAGGCTACAAGAAAGATTCATTTTAGATTTTCACTCCAGTACCTCAAGGGAATTCTACTGATCAGCAGTATGGTTTCATGCCAGGAAAGAACACTACAGATGCGATGTTTGCTCTGAGAGGGTTGATGGAGAAGTACAGAGAAGGTCAGAAGCAGTTGCATTGTGTCTTTGTGGACTTAGAGGAAACATATGGCAGGGTGCCTAGAGAGGAGTTGTGGTATTGTATGAGGAAGTCAGGAGTGGCAGAGAAGTATGTGAGTGGTACAGGATATGTACAAGTGTATTGTGACAGCGGTGAGATCTGCAGTGGGAGTGACAGATGCATTTAAGGTGGAGGTGGGATTACATCAAGGATCAGCTCTGAGCCCTTTCATATTTGTAGTGGTGATGGACAGGTTGACAGACATGATCAGACAGGAGTCCCCATGGACTATGATGTTTGTAGATGACATTGTGATATTGTGATATGTAGTGAGAGTAGGGAACAGGTTGAGGAGACCCTGGAGAGGTGGAGATATGCTCTAGAGAGGAGAGGAATGAAGGTCAGCATGACTAAGACAGAATATATGTGTGTGAATGAGAAGGAGGATAGAGGAATGGTGAGGATGCAGGGGGTAGAGTTGGTGAAGGTGGATGAGTTTAAATACTTGGGATCAACAGTTCAGAGTAATGGTGAGTATGGAAGAGAGGTGAAAAAGCGAGTATAGGCAGGGTGGAGTGGGTGGAGAAGTGTGTCAGAAGTGATTTGTGACAGACAAGTACCAGTAAGAGTGAAAGGGAATGTCTACAAGAGGGTAGTGAGACCAGCTATGTTATATGGGTTGGAGACAATGGCACTGACAAAAAGGCAGGAGTCAGAGATGGATGTGGCAGATTAAAGATATTAACATTTGCACTGGGTGTGATGAGGGCAGACAGGATTAGGAATAAGCATATTAGAGGGTCAGCCCAGGTTGGACGGTTTGGAGACAAAGCCAGAGAGGTGAGATTGCATTGGTTTGGACATGTGCTGAGGAGGGATGCTGGGTATATTGGGAAAAGGATGCTAAGGATGAAGCTGCCAGGTAAGAGGAAAAGAGGAAGGCCTAAGATAAGGTTTATGGATGTGTTGAGAGAGGACATGCAGGTAGTTGGTGTGACAGAGCAAGATGCAGAGGACAGGAAGAAATGGAAACATATTATTCGCTGTTGTGACCCCTAATGGGAACAGCCGAAAGAAAAAGAAGATCTCAGGGGAATTCTTTAATTGGTTGTTTCTGAGATATGTAAAGTTAAATTTTAGTGAAATGTTTTGCCTGAATTTCAGTGCAGAAAATAAGTAGAAATTCCTTTATTGTTTGATGAATATTGGGCTAATGACAGAAGGATAGCTATAAATGAGAATTAGATAGTTAAGGACAGAGGGACATAAATATGTTTAACAGAACATAAAGAATCATCTCATGGCCACAGTGATTTTGTATCTCTGACACAGTAAAAATGTAATATAAAGATGACCATGTGTTCTGCTTATATGGAGCCACAAAGGGAGGGAGGTTTTATGTACCAGGCTGCAGTGTCTCAGCGGGTGTTATTTAGGCTGCTTTGAGCAGTTTATGAGTCTACAGTCAGAGCAAGGCACTTTAGTGTTTACTCTAAATGTACCTGTGTCAGGTGAAGCTGCCAAGTGTGTTTACATGCTCTTAATAGGACCCTTAGTCCAAGAAAAGGTGACCTGCAGGTTCACCCCCTGCAAATAATCCTTGCCTGGCATAGTATGTGAGCTAATGCTCAGTATTGTTTTATAAAAGTGGCTCAAAGTTTATTTTTTAAACGTAAATTCTGTCTGTTACTGTTTTCAAAACAAGCAGTTTAACAGAAAAGAATACCTATAGCTCCTTCCCCCCACAGTGATTACTCTGGAGTAGTGAAATTAATGTACTCATGAATTTCATGAAGCATGAAAAGGTTGATACCAAATAAGGGCCTTAAATTTGAAGACAGTTCTCTGAAAAATGTGTTTCATGCTGCTGTGGAAAACTGTTTCAAATCAAGTGTCCCTTTCATTTAATAAATGGACTGTCCTTGATATGCAGTCTATGGGCTGTTAAGCTGCACATGTCTTTTTATAATGAATAAAAAAGAGTTTTAATCCTGAGGGCATTAATTTTGTTGACTAACTATGAAAAAAAGGACAATGAATAAAGGAGAGATGTTACAAAATAAATGATTGTTCCTTTGTGCTCCTGTCTACCCCCGCATTTAGCGATTATGAGGTAATTAGGAATTCTGTTTTCAGAAACCTTGTGGTTTTTTGTACTTTGATTATAACATTTGACTTACACTGGGAATTAATAAGCGTGAGATGTTAAATATGCAATTATTCATTTCGGTTTCTGCTTGCTCCGACCTCACTCTTTGCACTGCAATCCTAAGGAAATAAGGAGCAAGGTTTTCAGCAGCCTGTTTCTATTTCTGAGGACTTTTATTGCCTGTGAAATGTCTGATTAATTTTAACTCATTCCTGGCACAGAGCAATGATAATGTGAATCACTTGCAGGTATTTGTTCAAGTCCCTTTCATTGGCTGTAGAAGTTTATTTTTGGCTTGATATCTCCAGCCAACCTTTTTTTCAATAAAGAACAAATCTATCAAATTAAACACAAACATACCCTCTTCCTCCCAAAACTTGCAATGACTGTAATATACATTCATCACAATGATGACTGTAGTATGCATTCAGGATGACATGATCAGAGAGAATACTAAACACCTCCTCTTTTGCTAAATACTATAATTGGACACTCAGTGTTTAACCAACTTCCTTAACAAATACTAAAAAAAAAAAAGAACAAACGGCTTAAGCAACTTCCTTCAAGGAGTTGTAAAAAAAAACTTCTTTAACAAACCCAGGCAACTGAAAGTAAATGCTGTCAGAGAATGCATGTATTCATCAAAATACCCCCTTTAATTTGTCTACAAATGTCAGCACAATTATCCAATGAAAAAATAAAGTTTTCTGTAAATTAAAAGGGTAGGATGACGACACTGGTAAAAGGGAAATAAACAGGTAAAGCCACTCCAAAGGCTAACTAGCACCCTATCTTTTATTAAGCATCATTCAGGAGGCACTAGGCTGTGTAGTAACTCTTCTCATCCAAGACAATGGACTCAGATCCCTGTTTTACAGTGAGACATCCACCCATCCATCCATTCATCCAACCATCTGTCCATCCACAACCCCTTTTTCTCATTTTTGCACCTGGTTTTGGGGACTCACTTCAACAGTGACAATCATCTAGAGACAACATTCACACCATCAGGTAGCTAGTCCTGTCACAGTTGCTCTTCCATTACACACACACACACACACACACACACACACACACACACACACACACACACACACATGTACATTCACACCTATGGCCAGTTTAGAGTGTCCAATCCACATAGTGTATGTCTTTGGAATATGCGAGGAAACCAGAGCACCTAAAAAAAAACCCATACGAACAAGGGGAGGATATGCAGACTCCACCCAGAACTCACCCCAGCCAAATATCAACATGGAGAACCTCTTGCTGTGAAATGATAACCCTACCTGCTGTGCCACCTAGAGCTGGAGACAAATATGAGATTCATCATAACCCCTGGAAGGTGCTAGCACTCAGTCAGGACAATGTGCTCAAACAACCAGTAGAAATTCGAACACAAACTCAGCCCCAGTGTCCTTCCACATAGTAGAATGAAAACAGAATCCTCAGTGTTTACTTCTTTATACGCAAACTACCCCTGTAAAAGTACTCTTCTTGGAAAAACATCTACTTCCTATTCACCTCACTCTTGTACTTCTTAAGATCTTCTTGCCTATGCAGCTGCCACCCTATCCTTTACCTACATTATCTAAACATACTATTCAAATCGACTTAGTTTATGTATTTGGAGAATCTCCATTAAGCTCATTAACCCCTTTCTCCAGATGTATAGTTCTCATCTTATTGCCTCTACTGACTTTCTACTTTTCCATTTCTTGAAGATACATTTCTAGGTTAAAAATGTCAACAAAGCAACATTTTTTCCTTCATCTACTCTATAATCTCTGAAGTAGTGAAATTTAAACCCTTTGTTTTATCTAAAAGGCCGAAAGAGCTATAACAACCTGCTATGATATAATCCTTCAAGTCCTTTGTGAGCTGACTCACTTACAAATATACCCACAATACTTATAGGAAGGACCCAGTCTCTTAGTTATTACACCTCTACAAGTGTCTGAAAATAACCAAGCTAGCTTTTCTGGGATAAGGATTTACCAAACTGAGCAGTGCCAGTTAAACAATTTACACCTAACTATCTTCTCCATTCTTTCAGATAATAAGGATGTCAGCATACCATTACATGGCTGGATGTCTAAGAGACTAACCCTCTTTACAGCAACACTAAACATTCATGTAGCATGAATATAATTCGACTCATTGACTCCTTCACCTTAAGGTGCCTAAATATATTGCCAGTTAATAGCTGGAACCTTGCCTTGCTTATCCCCACTGGAATCTATTCATCACAAAATATCAGACCTGTATGTATCACATGCCTTTGAACTACATCTCTTGATCTTCCACAGTAAATCCTTCAAAGATGCTTCTTTTCCAGGGCCCAACAAAAATCCAGCCTATACAGGTAGTTTCTTGAAATCCCGAGTGAAAGACTAGAGTTCTGTTGAAGTCTGAATTGATGATGTGTACCACCTTATTCCTCCAATCCACAGAAGGGACAAGGTTTCGCCTCCAAATAATCTTAACAGAAATTGGAAAGCCCCTCTTCAAATCCAGCCTATCTGCATGCATCTGACCTTGCTTAAAGTGGTACCTCAAATAAGTCAACCATGATGCACAGGTTTCTCAAAATACACCAAAGCCCTTGATTGCATAGGCCAGAAATGTATCTTAAACTTTGAGTGTCATAGGCATTAATTTATTGTAAGAAAGATGGGTTTCACCACTCTTGTCCTAAGCCATTGAATTCCCTACATAATTTTAGTCAGATTAGTTAGTTTTAAACTGCAATAAGGAGATAGGAAATGGAAGCATTTCAGCTATATGAAGAAACTGAGGGAAGACTGTCACCTTCACAGAAGTGAATTTCGTATGAACCAACAAGTACAAAGGGACCCACTTTCTCACCTGCTTGTCCATTCTTGGAAGTGAAGTATCACACATGTTTCATAGACATAGCAGAAATATAATCTAAATTCAGAGCCATTCCCAGATGTTTAAGATACTATCCTTCCAGCAGCAAATGGTAACATTTTCCTCAGCCTTTCATAAAGCTGGAAGGTGACTATATATCACCAATATAACACTTACACCTCAAAGGGAAGCTCATCTAAACAATTCCAAAATGGCATCATACATTCAAAAATAACAGCATTGAGTTTCATTTCAGTTACATGATGTCACGATTTTCTCTCACCCAGAAAATAATGGATGAGTATAGGAGGCACAAGATGCATTAAACCTGCACACAGCATTGTATCTGCAAATTTTCACATCAGGCAGGACCTCTCTCAGAAGTCCAAAATCAAGTGCCTCTTCTCATCTAAAAAAAATCTTCTATTTATTTAGTTTTATTTTAGGAGGTGTTTTAAGACGACTCCCTTCCAAAGAAAGCAACTTTAGCCATGTGGCCCTAGTTTTCTGTAACAGTGTTATAGTACCTTGTTCTATTAAATAAGTGCAAACAAGAACACAGTAGAGTCTGGAAGCTCTAGGCCTAATTCTTGCTCCACTTATCCTGATATAGTTAGCAACATTGGATTTCTCACCTATGAAGGGCAACAATTCACACTCTACAGGAAAAATAACTAGACCAAAAAAAAATCACAGGTAGTGGCTCCTTCTGCAAAGTCATTAAACACCTCTGGACAATTAAGGGCTTATCCTTCCAATAGGTAAGCCACACCAAGCCTGGAATATGGAGATCAACGTAATCACTCCACAAAATGAAAATAAAATTAGTTTGAGGTCTGTTTTCTGGTCCTTTCCACCAAACATATATGTGGTGTTAGATCCCTTAATTCTCCTAGCTACAGCTCCAGGCTAAGTGAGATACCAAGCAGCAAAGGAATTTGCTGTATTTAAATTAAATGTTACATTTTGCACTTACTGAAAGTAAGTTCTTTCCATCTGGAGCACTGCAAGTCTAGTAGTTCAGCCAGATGCATAAGTGTTGATGAAACTGTACAGCAGCAACATATAGAAATCTAATAATGAAACATTGGGCAGCACTGAAATCCTCCTTACCCTTACAGTCTGGTATGATCCACCAATATAATTCAGCAGGAGAATGGCTGGTAGACCAAATTCTAATATGACAAACATGCATGCAGATGTTTTGATTAAGAGAATGTATGGGTGAGGATTATTGTTGCACTCTGTTGGAGTGGTAACCAGACCCTAAGTCTGAAACAAGTTGTCACAAGAAATGCCAATAGTAACAGCTCAAAGCAAGGACTATGTGGGTCAAAGCAAAAGAGGACAGTATAATTCCATTGTGATACATATGTTAACAAAGTACACACACACACACACACACACACACACACACACACACACACACACATATATATATATATATATATATATATATATATATATATATATATATATTACAGTACATGCTGAAGAAGCGAGGCAGCCTGAAAGCTATTTCTTTTTTATGGCACTAACAGACAAGGCAGGGACCTATAGCATTCATGATGGATTTAAAGTGAAAAGTACAACTGGATGGAATGCTACATGATACTTAACTATAACAATTCTACATATTTGACTATTTATATAAGCAGTGTTATTTACTAAGTAAGTCCAGATGACTGGCTAGGAGTCTAGACTAGATACCATAAAGTGATTTGACAAAAATGGCATGCTGTTCTTCTTACTGAATTCTACTGAGTTACTCTGATTTACTGGTGCAGAGATATGAATAACCAGTGCCCAATGAGGCCCAGTTTTGCAAGACCTGATCACCACTGTCTCAGACTACAATGATATGTATGCATGGTAAATGGGGAGGGGGAAATTAATGAGTATCAGGCCTAAATCAAACAAGCTGAATAGGTGTTTAGGGGGAAGACCCTTGGGCCATTTAGGTATGTGCAGCCTGGGCCATGCACCCTGCTTTAACCTTGTTGAAGTTGTGTGGCAAATAAAACTCATGTAGGCAAAGAGTGAGATACTTATCGGACTTCTGGCAAAGAATATAATCTTATAGGCTAATGTGTCCTGCATATTAGAGCCATGTAAGGACTCTTCCAGATGACCACAGGGTCCCTCATATAGTGGAACAATGTATATTGATAGACATGCGTACTTTACAGCTGGCATGTAAAATACAGCCACTATAAAGTGCTGGCATTTAATGTTTTCTGGACACAACATAAATATTACCAGAAAGACATACATTTTCTGTTAACTTGAATTCATACCTAGGAGTTGACTAAGTGGGAACAAAATATCCTAGTAACTTGGAGAGATGTCGGTAGATATGGGAAAGAAAGAGGCTACATAACTTGGTGTGAGCAAATATTAACAATGTTCTTTGTCTGTCATCTAGGTTTTAATGAGCCTGCAGTCAGGAAAATCAGAACACAGATTTATAGGTGTTAAGAACAGACAAAGCTGGCTGCTGACAGCTGAAAAATGGGTTAGCAATTAATAGCAATACTACATAATGAAATGGCAGAAAAGGCAAGAAGTTGGGAGACACCTAGACAGATATAACAGGAAATTGCAAAGGTTACTAAACAGTAAGTAGCAGAGGACAGAGAATAGGCTGGGTGTTATACCATACAGTGGTAGTTTGAGCAGATCAGACTCTGGTCTTAGATGCTTTTTCCTATTTAATTATTTCTGTGTGAGTAGGTTTTAGTCATGCTGCCTGCAACATAGTGAGTCCCCTCTCCAGACAACAAAAGGCCCAGGATTCCAAATTTCCACCTAGGTTAAGCTCTAGTCCTGGATACTTGTCTATTTGATTATTTCATCATGTGCCGATGCCATTGCCTGAAAACAGTTTACAAGTTCAGGGTTTTATACTTTGTATAGAACAGAAGTGCTATATACCCAGAATTAAAGTTATAGATATGATATTATTTTTAATGCATACATGTTAGTGTGGTAAGTGGAAATTTCAAAGCATTTTGTTTAATGTTTCTAGTTAAACTCTAGTCCCAGCTACCTTTCTTATTTAATTATTTAGGTATGTGCAGCCTGGGTCATGCACCCTGCAATGTAAAGACCCCTCCCAAACAGATTACGAGAAGTCCAGGATCAAAGGATTGTACTGGTCTAATGCTTCATGATGTGACTAGTAGCTATGACTGTGTTTAGCTCACTAATGTTTCATCTAGTTTTGTAGGTCCTTGTATAACTAGACAAGTACCTTGTTGTGTTCTGCATAAGTGCTATTTCCTTAGATGTGCAACTTTTCTTTAATAGAGCTGTCAGCAATATTCCCCTGAATGACTTCTATGGTCCAACCTATTTAATGCCTTAATGTCCATGCTTTAAAAAGCAGTTTACAAATTAAATGTTGTAAATTGTGTAGAATACTTAACTGGAAGTATGACATTGTTATTTACTATGTAGTTTGCGAGTATAGATTTTCTTCACATGCAGTCCCTGTTTTTTTTTTTTTTTAGCGGGGGGGGTGTTTAAATGAATTGTTTTAGTCATTTATTTTTGGTTGGTTGTTTATTTGTTTGTTAACCAGGGTGGAATGCTGATCCTCATGGACCACATTCAGGTTCAGCCTAGGTGGGTAGAGAAAGTATAGACATTTAAAATGCATTCTCAAAGTCTGAAGCACTTTGTCAACAGTAGTATATTAATCTTGGTTATACATTGGAATGTTAGTACAGTAGCATACAATGCCCCTCATTAGTTTTTGTGTGTGTGTGTGTGTGTGTGTGTGTGTGTGTGTGTGTGTGTGTGTGTGTGTGTGTGTGTGTGTGTGTGTGTGTGTGTAATATGTGCATTAACTGTTTGGAAGAAAATGGAAAGGAAAAAAAGGAAGACTCATAGGAAAGTATAGAATAACAAACAAAACTTATACATTATCAGGTGTAGAAAGAAGATGAGAGAAGAGGAGGCAGTAAGAGGAAGTGTAGCCATATTCCAAAGAAGATAGTGTGCTAGCAGGCTAGTGTACGGGGGAATGGGAAAGGTTTAAAGTAATTATTATGTTAATGAATTAAAGAGGTGGAGAACAAGAAGATGGAATGTATGCATTATATCTACTTAGGGTTTTTGTATGGAGTCAATTTTTATGTGGGAGTATGGGTGCTGTGTTGCCATTATGCTGATATTATTAGAAGATTCATCTTGTTTTAATTATTTTTGCAATTTTGTTTTTATGGCTTTCATAGTAGCCATAAGTTTTGATTTCTCATAAATTTATTACAAAAACCCTAGTTCATTTGCTATCAGTTCATTGTTTACCAGGTCACATTTATAATATTTTTATGCTTGGTTTAAGCTCATTTTAACCAGTATGAAGAAGCTCCCTTTTGGTGAAACAAAAGCACTTACTTGTTTTTATATGTAATAAAGTGACTCATACTTAAGGAAATAGCTGTGTTTTAAGTTATTTTAATATGTTTTAGATGGAGACAGTATAAGATAGATTTTTCTACACCTGTGGCCACAGGGATTATGTCAGTTCCAATAAAAAAACACTGACCAGAGAATGAGAAAGGCTTACCATAGATGTTTAGGCCAAATATAGCTGGGAGAATTAGAGATGAAGTAAGGCGATGGAACTTTGATAGAAGGGTAGTGGAGTATGACTTGTGAGAAACTTTGAAAATGTTTTTTAAGGCTGAAGATATCCAGGAAAATAAAATAAAGCACTCAAGAAGTGATTGAACAGTAGAGGTACACTGTATATGAAGAAGGATACGTTTAATCGAGAAAAAATGGATAGGAGCCACATGAGACAGAAATTATAGCAGAAATGTCACAATTATAGCTCAAAGAATGGGGAGTGCTAAATAGGAAAAGATGCACTGAGATAAAGTGAATGAAGAGAGGTAAAGATATTGAAAAGCTATAGAAAAGAGCACAAATTTATGGTTGGAAGATGAGCATGAGGAGAGAATGATCATGGAAGATTTTATCAGAACCTCCGAAGGGCACTTGTATAAATGAAGATGCAAAGCCATATGTGCGGGTTAAGAGTGGAGACAACAGTGCTTGTGTTACAGAACGGCAGAAAATAGATTTTGTATAGATGAAGAGACAACAAGAATGTGATAGAAATGAGACAACAGGAGATATGCAGTGCAGAAAATAAAGGCAATTGAGGAATATGGCTTGTAACACTGAATCTAGCTCACTTATGTGGTTGGCATGTTTAGTGGCATGTAAGTGCACTCTCTGAGCAAGTTATAGA
This sequence comes from Protopterus annectens, assembly GCF_019279795.1. Classification (NCBI taxonomy): domain Eukaryota; kingdom Metazoa; phylum Chordata; order Ceratodontiformes; family Protopteridae; genus Protopterus; species Protopterus annectens. The sequence goes on along the minus strand of NC_056744.1, from coordinate 891,068,681 downwards.
GCTCACAAGCCACTGCACAAAGCAGTTGGGGTATAGGGAAGCAGACCCTGTTTTGTGGATAATAGAACCCAGTCCTGACACCTTTGGCTCTTATCCTAGATGATTTATTGACCCATAGGCTCTTACCTTGTGGGAAGGTAACTATTTGAAATGCCAGGACCTGCTCGATCGAGTTCTAAAATGCAGAGACTGAGTGGCCAAAACAGCAGGCTTGCACATACTAAGTCTGAGATGCCATTTCTTAGAATATTCCCTTTTCTCTGAGGTATGACGATCTCATGAGTTGGTGTATATAGGTTCAGAGGGGGGCTTGCCCCCCCACATGAGATGTGCAGGGGAGTTTACCCCCCCCCCCCGCAAAAAGAAGAGATTTTTGAAATTCACTCCTCCTGTGTTTTCATTTTTTTTTTCAGCTTGTCAGCACTTGGCATTTCGAGTGCCAACATTCCAATAGGGAGCCCTTGGGAACACATTGGTGAATTGAGTGGCCAGAGGGAGTAGGACTAGATGGTTAGAGTGAAGACCAAAAAAAAAGAAACTGAATGCAGCTGGGAAGGGAGAAGAATCACAACAACAGTGGAGAAGGTTGTAAAATCACTTACATCTGGAAGGAAGACGGTATCTTTTGAACTGGCAATCATTATTGCATCCTAACAGCATAAATAGGCAACCCACTTCTGCTATTGACATCAGTCTGAACATTGCAGCAGTATTCTGTGAATTCCACCAGATATTACAAGTACTCCCTGCATTTCACTACACATGAAGCCATTCAGAATGAATACAGTTCAGAAAAAAAATGTGCAAATAAAGCTGATTTACCACCCCACACAATGATATTATCCAACTCAGTTTTTATTGCTGTGTGTTTTCATTAAGAATTTTACTAAACAGATGAAATATAAACAATGAAATGTTAAACAAAAGTTAAAAAAGCAACAAAATTGAATTCTAAATAAATTAATTGCAGAATAAAACTGGTTGCTAAGCTTCTGCTAAGATGCCTTTACTGGGGCAGCTGCTAAAGTATCCCTTGTGACTGCAGTATTCAGTGATACTGCCATTCTCTTGACTGCAGTATTCACTGGTACTGCCATTATTGCTGGCACATTGCCACAGAGTAAGAACACGATGCCTGACACAACAGAGTTGTGAGTCAGTTATGGAAGGTGTTATTGTCAGGAAGGACACAGAAAGTGCACATGTTGCATGATTGATGAGCATGTATCAAGTTCCTACACTGAGCCTGTGATGGTCACTCTGACATGCACAATGAAATCAGTGCATACAGTGGCACATGTGGACTCTGCATCCTGCACCTCACATGCTAATATCCATCATGGTGATAATGATACTGAACAGCGCTATGAATTTGTTAGCTGAGGTGTACAGATAGTGGCAGATAGTGGCAGCTGAGTATGTCCCACCTGCAGTCGATGATACATACAGGGACTATGTTTTGACTGGCATATGTGATCTGACATTTATACCTCTCAACCTCTTAGAGCAAAAACTGTGGACAAAGCCATAAATAAAAGTGGGACAAAGGTCCAAAAATAGGGACAATTTTTAAATATAGCTATTACAAACTTAAAAAATTAATAGAATTACAGGTTTTACATGAGCATGAATTCTGAAGGATATGAAGTCTGAAACTCAAATGTCTGTCATTATTTTCTAACTTCCCCACTTCCTTTTTCCTCTTTTTTTCTTTCCTCCATCCTTCTCCACTATGCATTACAAACTTCTCTTATGCCTTCCATTCTATGATACACACACACACACACACACACACACACACACACACACACACACACACACACACACACACACACAGGCATGCACAGGCACGCACACGCATGCACACACACACACACACACACACACACACACACACACACACACACATATGCTTTTGTTGCTTATTCTAAGTAACGCCTTATATTATATGCATACATTAGTACTTATAATCTGTTTAATGTGTAACCATTCTGTCTTGCTTGTATTGTGTCATGATATTATTGTCTGTACTTTGACCATATTAACTTTGCTGCTAGTTTAATGTCTTATCACCTTTATCTATTTTGTATAATTTTCATGTAAATTTCTTTTGTAAATCTTTTTTTCTTCCTGTAATTTTCTTGATTTTCCCTTTTTCTTTGGAAATTGTTATGCAAGTCTAATTTTCTCCTGGGCCTTCACCAAAATGGGCTTATGTTGGCCCAGTGGACTTTCCCGGTAATCAAATGCCAATAAATAAATAAACTTGAATCTTTAATGATTTGCCATTAATTTGACAGAAAACCTCAATTTTATGAAAAATGGTCACAAAATATGAGGCAACCATCTAGACATTCTGAAAAAATCTGTACAGATGAGAGGTATTCTGACTTTACATATGTATATGCTCATAGAGTCCAATGAATGGATGTCTAGACAGATCACAGATACTAAAGTTGACACTGGAACAGCCAAACAATTCAGTTATGCATGCCTGGCAAACTGCATGATAATGCTAGGAAGAGCCATTATGATGTGTCTGTAGGCATGCATGACTATACAGAACAGAGCTACGGTAAAATTTTGATAGCCATACAGGAAATGATGCATGCAACATTAATACCATCATGTCAGTTATCAACCTTAGTAGCACATGCATTCCTGAACTGCAGTGCCCTGTGCAGGCATGGTTTGAGTATGTGGGGGTCACATATGTGGTGTAGTATATGTAGAGACTTAACTGACCTTAGATACTCCTGCTCCAGATGTTGTGTCTAGACATGTTCATCTCCTAGCAATCTTTATCACACCACAATACAGTTACACCCTGAAATCTGCCTCTGGATTCCACATATATAGCTCCAGCTTGCATAATGTGAGCTTCGGCCTGAGCCTGAATCTAGGCATAGGCCAACTAGGTGATCGCCTAGGGCGCCGCTCTAGTAGGGGTGCTTTTCCAGTATTTATTTGGTATAGGTAGTCCAGGATGGGGGCACCAGGTGGTGTGGTGGGGGGCGCTGTGGAGCCCTTTTGCCTAGGGCACCAGTTGACCTAAGACCGCTCCTGGCTGGATATAGGGGTGTGAGCTTATGATCATGATACATCACTATCTACTGAGTATGGACACTTCTATCATCAATAATGAAAGTATGCTTGTTATCCTAAATACCAGCCTGGTGTGTGCATTTGTAGACCCCTGTGTTTTGCATATGACCCATTGTGTGTGTACATAGGATGACAGTAGCTACATATAACCTATTCCTTATGACTTAAATCTGGCAATGCCAGTTATAGTAAGTAAAAAGGACATACACTGAATGTGTCAGCATGGTATGTATGTTTCATGTCATGGCAGCTCCACAGCCTCATTTATAAAGTCACACTTTGTGTTCTATGCACTGGAGGAGTGTCATGCTATACAGTTTTCATCCAACAAAGCAATGCTTGTGCCAAGTCATACTGAGCCTATCTGCCTCTCACTCGTGTGCAATGGTCCTCCAAAGCATCATCTTTGGTGCCATCTTCTTCCTACAGTTGATTTCTCATGTCACTATCTGGGGTTGTGGAGGTTTCCAGCACTCCTAAGTAGTATGCCACCACATTTTTCTATTATCATATTTTGCAGAATGGCTCATACACTGACCATCTAAGTTGTTTTAGACACATACTACTGCATGTCCATAGGTGTGCCTAAGCACTTAAATCAGGAATGCAGCAGTCCAGATATACTGTCTCTCATTAGCCTGGTCTAACACTGACTCTCACTGGCTGAGTATGAGACTGTTCAAGACGAGCTTGAACAAAAAATAATAAGAGTTAGAGGACAAACTGTGCAGAGAAAACTTGAGATTTCCTGCTGTACCAGAGAAAATGGAAGAAACGGACTGTATTAATAATTTTCTGAAAGCACAAATAAGCAACTAGACTGGTATTCCATAGCAGGATTTGTTAACTGAAAGGGCATATTATGTGTATGCTTCAAACCTGGCCATGAGAAAGCAGCCAAGATCTGTATTAATAATGATGCAATCATACCAGCAGAAAGGGTTGATCCTAACAAAACTGTGGCAAAGGAGCAAAGTATTAAAAACTTGAGACAGAGTGTTTGTGGAAAATGGTTATTCACTATACATCAGGATGAAGAAGAGAAGCAAATTTATCCAAGCAATCATGGAATGTCAAGAGGCAGGTATGTGATTCAAGCTGCTGTATCCAATTATCTTCAGAATATTTTTTTCCTGGAGGATCAAAGTCATTTTTGATATAGAACATTCTAAGGAGGAAATACAAAGGTTTGTGCAAGAAAAAGTAAGCCATCAAACAGAAGGAGGAAATGCAAAACTTTGTCCGACAAAAAGTGAGCCATCAAACAGAAGTGGACTCTGCTTATCATTCTTCTGATTATAAAGCTCATAGAGAGTCTTTGTCAGTGAAATATTTTTCTAATGTTCTAAAGGAAAATGCTTGAGAAACAGATAAAAAGCACAGGAGCTGACTAGAAGAATTGGAATTACCTTGAACTTGAACCAGAGTCTGGGGTTTTGAGATAGAGATGAACAGGAAGAAGAGCAGCAACATTGAAATTAGTGAATAAATGTGAGACTATAAAGCATCAGTCAGATTTGTGAACTATGGCTTTATGAGAAAAAAGTAGAAATACTGGACTTTTGTTGACTTTTTTAAACTTGAGGGGGACTGAAACACATATACACCACTTCATGTCATTAATGTTGGAGGGACACTGAAGGGAAGGTGAAAAAAGAAAAGAAAAGAAACTGTAAGTAAAACTATTTTTGTTCTTAGCAGTATTTGTATAAAACATTTCATGATATATATTGCAAATTTTATACTGAAGCATTTTCAGTTATTGTATGTAATAAAGGTACTAAAGTAAATAAGTACCTTGTTTCTTCTTTTTTAGTTTTAAGAACTATAGGCATTACAAAGTAAAAAGAGAAAAAAAGGCTGGAGGCTGGAGAAAAGCATGTTTAAGTTAATGTGCCGTAATCTTGAGTTGTTGAGGTAGGGGATGGGTGTAAAAGTACACAGATTATAATATAAGTAGAGCTGAAATGTTCTGTTTATCTTTTGCATGGGTGAACATTGAGATTAAAGCCTTTGGTTTAATGTAATAATGTGTTTTGCATAAGCAAGTAAATAAGAGGACACTGAATGTAATGAAAAGCTTTCATTGGCAAATAAATGTTCAGTATAAGTTGAAAGGTTTGTGGAGCTGTAAATATTTGGCATCTGTATTTCCATGGAGATAAGCTAAGTGTAAGGGGAGCAATAAAATCAAGAACACTTTTAATGCTAAAGGTTAATGTTTACTGGAAGCATATAATGTTCACATCAGGATGGAGGAATAAAGATAAGACAAGAACAGACAGCAATTAGTATAAGTAGGAGCACAGGATGTAACATGCAGCTTAACATGGATAACCTTAATGTTAGGTTAAATTATGCCTTTGGGTGCAGCTGTCAGTTTGGGACAATTGTTGCTATCAGGGGTTAAACTTCATTTTTTGAACATGTACCTAATTTTGTGTTTGTTTTACATTAATAGGTTATGGAGGTGTACTGGGGATTTGTTTGCTTTTTTGTTCATGGGTTTTCTTTAAAATAAAAAGTTTTGTAAGATGTGACATAGGTTCAAATGGAGATGACAAGAAACAACTGTATAAGAGATCAATCTGCCAAACATTAGTGGGTGCATGAAATGCAAAATCTGGAAATAGACATTTAAAAAAGCTGTCATTTATATAACAGATAGGAATAATCATTTCCTATCATAATGGCTACATATTACTTTGAAAAGTTAATAGGTGAACAGGTATAGACAAAACGGTAAGAGTATTAAATTATATTAAAAATAGCAATACTACATGAGACACAGTTGGAAAGAAGTGAGCATGTGAATTTAATAAATAAGGGATTTCAAGATGGATACTCAACAGAATATCAGGGATAAAGGAAAAGGGAAATACATATACTAATTACCAGAGGAGCTCCAATAGTGATTGAAGAGGGAAAAAAGACAGTAATGGTGTATTTGAGGTAGTAAGGGGATACTGGCAAGGGAAGAGGATTATGCTGCCTTGTATTTATATCTCACCTAAAATTGCTATTATGAAGCTTAAGAAAATTTTGGGAGAAATAATCAGCTCTCAGTAGGGAATATTACTTACAGGTGCAGACCAGAACTTGATTTGCAACAATGAGGATGTTTCTGTGGGGACTTAAAAGGAAAAAATGACAAAAGAGGGTATATTTCTGAAGAAATTTATAAAAAATATATGGCACAGAATATAATTCAGTGACAGGAGCTCAGAGAAAATCTACATATTATTCCCCAAGGTACAATAATTGGGCTAGATTAGACAGAAATTATATTTCATATGAACATGTGCATTTAATTAAAAGCTTTGACACACATTCAATAAATATTTCACATCATGTGCCAATAACAATTAAGATAAAAATGCAGGGTAATGAAGTAAAAATGAAACACTGGTTTTTCCTCACCTACCTGTTAAAAAGGGAAGAATTTAAGGAATGGGTAGAGGGAATTATTCAAAAATTAGGAAGGGAACGATAGAAATTTTTTCAAAAGTTATAAATAGTGAGTGAGATGAAATAAAAGTAGAGTTTAAAAATATTATATACATAAAAGAAAAAGAGATTTTTTTAAGAAGCAACAAGAATTATTTATAGGGGCTGACAAAGGTTAAAATTATTGCAGGATAAGGGGAATATTACTGAACAAGAAGAGGTACAACATGCACACTTCTGAAAACAAAATAAGTAAGTATTTGGATAAATATATGAATTTAGAAATATTGCTGCTAAGCAACTGTTTTTTATATATAATAGCTCCAGAGTATAAAAACTCGTTATATATATGGATCCATATGGTTTTGTGGAGGGGAGGCAAACATTTGACAACTTTAATAGAACAGTGATGATCCAGAGGGAAGCAGAATGTTAGTGGTGTTTCTTTGATGCAGAGAAAGCATTTGACAAAGTAAGCTGGGATTTTATGAGTAGGGCAATGGAAGCATCTGCATTCCCTGATACAATAATAAGGTTAATTAGGAGGAAATATGATGTAATAGAGGCAAAACTTAAAGTGGAAGGGTTCTTCTCCAAGTTGTGTCTGAGAAAAGGAATCAGGTTGGGCTTTTCTCTTTCTGCTGTGTTATTTGCATTATATTAAGAGCCACTGGCAAAGAAAATAAGAGATTCAGAAATTCAAGAATATAATTGGTATGCTAATCAAGAAAAGTTGGCTTTATTTGCAGATAATTTTATTTTGCACCTGATAAAACCAGAAAAGGACATTGAGGTGTTATTGAACATTTTGAGACAGTTTCAAGTTTTTGGGGGGCAATATAAAATTAATAAAGACAAAACAAAGGCTATAGCTGCAAACTGTGTACCCACACGTGAATTGGTTCAGCAATATGCATATTTATTGGGACACAATAAAATGAAGTATTTAGGAGTATGGATTAAAAAGGATTCTGCTATGGCAGCTAGGGATGTGTGGGAACAGATTAAATAAAAGATAATAGAAAAACTGAGAAACTGGAAGCTCTTGTTTTTAGATATGGATAGCAAGATACAAGTGGTGAAAGTGTTTTAGTCCCTTTAGTTTTCTACACAGGTCAGGTATATTTTTTATCAACCACAGGAGAAGCTGTGGACAGTAATTACTAAAGACTTGAAGGATTTTATCTGGGAGGGGAAGAAGGCAAGGGTCAAGTGGGATAAGTTCATCCTTTTAATACAACAAGTTGGTTTAAGATTACTTGATATGAAGGGATGTTTTAGAGCTACACAGTTGAGGCTCATATACATAACAGAAGCAGAAAGTTATAATTCAAAGTGGAAAGGGATAACAATGAAGCAGGGTAGAAATTCAAGAAAAAAGGAGAGAGTGGAATTTTGGATTCAGATCTTTAAAGATAATAATAATAGCCATACAGAATATTATATTTATGAAGTAGCAGAAAGTATTCTAAGAACTAAGCCAATGTGAGAATGGAGAAAGGAGAGTCTGCTGATAGGGGTGACTGTACTTTGGGGTAGAGAGATTAGACAAGAGGTTGCTGGAACTTATTGGAAAAAACAGACAAAGTAACCAAGGTACTACAAGAAAAGAATAGACATGGGAAGGTAATAGAATGGAAAGAAGCCAAGATTGCATTTGGACTACAGGACAGAGACTGCCTTCCCTATCAGGGACTATTATCAGAGTACAGACAAAGAGAAAAGGGATATACAAACATACATATAAATATTCCAAGCATGGGCATTAATGCCCTTCTAGCTTGCCAATATACCAAAACACTTGTTCCCAAAATAAGTGTCCATGCTGTTCTTAAAAATATCTAAACTACTCCTTGCTTTAATGTAATTTGGGAGTTTGTTCCATGTATCAGCTCTTCTGTTAAAGAAACAATTAGTACACTTCTCATTCCAATAGAATCATCTACATAGGTTGTCTGATGATTCTCTAGTACTTTTTGATAACCCCAAACATTCCCAGAGGTAGTTATCTCTAAATACCCTATATACCCGAATAAGATCTCCTCTTAGATATATATAGAGACACTGTATATGTTCAGATATTTTAGTCATTCATAATAACTTAAATTTTCACATCCATGGATGTTCTTGGTATATTTCCATTGTACTCTTTCCAGTTTACTCATGCTTGTTTTCTTATAGGTTTCCATATTGTTATTCTGTGCTCAAGTTTGGGTCTAATGTGACTAATAAACAATGACTTCGTCATTTTTGATTTCCTAGACTCTATAAATATTTTTATACAACCTATACTTCTATAACTATCATTAACCAATTGGTTGATATGATTAGAAAAACTCATAACTGAATCTACCCATCTATCCAGGTCCTTAAATGAGTCTACAGTTCCAATCACTGTGTGTTGTATTAAATATTCACCTTTCAATTTATATCTCCCAAATCTCATATGCTTAGTTTTTGATATATTTATCAGCATATTATTCTCCTGTGCCCAAATTGTCAATTTAGTCAAGTTATTTTGTAGCCATGCCTTATCTGTGCTTAATCTGTTTGTCTAGCTTGTTTATTTCAGTTTTCAAAGTTGTAGTTCGACCTCTCTTCCATTTCTTATATTTTTTTTCTCTCACCTTAATGAGATATCTTGTTTTTATGGAAATATATCCCCTGATGTTAGATGCCTAGATCCTGATGTTAAACTTTTTTTTATTTTTGCACTCAGACAATTACTCTTTCAAAACTTCCCACATTCCATCTGCAGTTTTTCTACTGAACACCTCACTCCAGTTAGTTTTACATAGTGACTGTTTTGCTTCCATATAATTTGTAATTAACCGTCTCTGCATTGCTTTAGATTTCAGTTTGGCAGACTTATCCAGCAACAAATTAACCTTTATAACCCCATGATCACTGCACATCAACTGTGGTAAAACTTGACTTGACTTAACAGTAATTTCTTTAGGAACACAAACAATGTCTAGCATGTTCCATCCCCTGGTAGGTTTTCTACAATCTGAAGAGGAATCCTAAGTGAAAGACCTGCTCTGGTAGAGTTTTAATTGAATCTAGAATAGAAGCTGCTGTTAAAAAGGGGATGATTAGTAAGGTATATAACATATTGCATGATAACTAAAAATAACTATAGAAATCAATCAGAGGAGGTTAGAAAAGATTGGGAAGAGAGACTGGATAAAAATTCACTAGGAAACAATAGGAGGACATATGTATGGTTCCTAAATATGGAACAAAGTCTAGAAGATTTTGGATTTTTTCAAGGAAGTGTTTGCGTAAGTAATTTTATATCTCAAGCACTCTCCAAAGAATTTTTCCTCAGGTAGATGGCAAATGTTGGAACTGTGATGAGGAAGAAAGAGATAATTGGGAGCATATGTTCTGAGAATGTAATGAGTTGGCAGACTTAAAAAAAATCTCTGCAGGGTACTCTGTCAGAAATATTGTGTAATCAATTGAGTATGACTAAGAAAATGATTTTTGAGCTGGAATACAGGATCTGAATTGTCTATATGTAGTAAGACCTTGTTGAGTTTAATTCTGGTGGCTGCCAAAAAAGCAATTACTATAAAATTGAAATCAAAGACTAAACCAACTGTATTTCAAGTAATGAATATTGTAACAGAGATAAATTAACTGGAACTGTGATCATGGAAAAAATGGAAATTGTGACAACAATATACGCAGAATAATGTTTTGGAGGAGGAGTGAAGTTGAAGGGAAGGCAGGAATTGAGCAATTTATGTAATGTTGGATTGATAATTCTATAAAAGCATGTATGTGATATATAATGTCTGTAACTGTGAACATGTTAACATGGTTTGGTTTTTTATATTGTGATATAAGTTGAAATAGACTACCCATACATGTCAAACAGAACACCTCACTGGCCCCCTTTAAGAGAAATATTGATGAGTGAATGGTAAATAGAAAATTGACAGAAGCACTGGGAACTAATGTCGGGTGGCATGATGCTAGGGTAATCCTATGGGCTAGGCTTGTAAAGGCTCCAGAGCCATTAGCCTAGTACACACCTATAAACCTATGATGCCCCTGCACTGGCCCAGTAATCAAGGAGCCTCAATCCTCACCACTAGCACCAGTGAGGGATGTACACATTGGGAGGATGACAAGCACACACAATAAAGTACAATTTCCCTTAGGAGCACACAGAGATCACAGTCAGTCTGGGGCTGGTTTCTCCCTCTTTTTCCAGATCCCCAATAAGACACTCCACTGACACAGCTACAGGGTCGAGATCTCAGCTGAGTTGCCAAGCCAAAACCTCCAGCACCCTCTCTGTCCAACAAGTTCTTCATGTCCCTACCCAAGTAGCTGACACACCACACTTTGAGATTTGATATATATACAAACAAGCAGACAATACTGGGGAACGCTGGCAGAGGTTTACTAGCTATGTCCCCTTCTGCCCAGACTATAATGTAGTTATCACTGCCACCAACTACTACTTATCAGCTACTCTAAGGGTGCCCAATCTTACTGTGTAATGTTACTGTTATCCAAATGGTAAGTGTGACCAAGACTTCCAAGGCTATTTAGGAGTGGCTTGTACAGTGTCACCAAATACATATGCAAGTACTCTGAGAGCTTAAATATCTCTAAACAAACCAGCCACAATTAAAAGATTTAAATATATTTAATAATAAACAATAAAAGAACAAGAAAATACTCAAACAACACAGTAACTATAGAGCTCAGAATCACAGGAAATATTTTAAAACAAAATTGCAGGACAGTCTCAGATAAATACAGAAAACATTTAAAGTAATATTTATTATATTCCTATCTATACCTAAGAGATACTATGCCCTAAATAACTTACTTACAGAACAAGGCAAATGTAGTGCTGATGATGAATGGATGTTTCTAGATCCAAGAAAATATAAAAAATGCACAGACTTTCTCTGAGGGAGTTCTTAATTTAATAATTAACATTACTGCTGGGTTAGCTCAGGTGGCATCACTCTTTGTTACCTGCCTTCAGTTCCCAGCCTAACAGCAACTTAACAAAATGTAATATTTCTCTGTGAAAAAATACATATATATCTCAGATGTTTGCCTAGAACTGGAAGTTGTAAAACAATTAAACACTTTTTGAAACCTAGTAATTATTTTGGTTTCAAGACAATAGTAAAACCTCTAGCTCTAGACATTGTGGCTGCTTACTGGGAGATAAGACAATCATAAAACACTTTACTTTTCAACTTATTTTCTTGAAGTTTTGCAAGTTAACTCTGTATGCTCCAGCTTCTACTATTAAAACATACATTTGCACAGGTATATAGTTTATATACATTTCTGTTCTTTTCCAGTAGGGTAGACTGAGGTTACATTCTTGAAGCTCAGTACATAATATACAGTTCAACACACACTTCTGCACCAGTAGTTTAATATACACATAACATATAGTTCTCTTACAGTTGTAAGACAAGCATATGAATTATATTAATATTCACAAATGACAAATGACTATCCACAAAATTCCAGATAGCTGGGCTGGCAGTGTCACATTTCTATATAAATCATATTAATATTTTCAAGTGACATATAATTATTTACAAATTCCAGATAGCTGGACTGGCAGAATTTCCCTGGTGTCAAATATATAAATGCAAGTTTCAATAAAGGTATTAAAAATGCTTTCTGTATTTATTTCAAATGGCTACATACTTAACAAAGGTCAGATGGAATGCACTTGTCTGTAAACCAGTGTTCATTTACACATATTCTACAAAAATGGTCAGTGCACATAATCCCATTGCACCAGTCACATATCCATACACAACTCCTTTTTCCCATTTCTGCACATGGGGTTGAGGTGTTGCATCAGCAGTGACAATCACCTAGAGCCAATGTTCACACCACAATACATTAGCTGAACATATTACCAGGTAATTTAAAAAATGCCATCCCTTCCTGTTACCATACATGTCAACATATTCACTACTTGTGCATCAGTTATGTAAGTTGTACCCCAGGGTCTGGGGAACTGTAGAATTCTCCAGAATGCTTCCATAACAGCATTGTGCTTGGCTAATGCTGATGAGAGTGCAAACGGTAACCATGTTAGATATACATGATTATCAGAAGTTTTTCCAAAAAACAGGAGGTGGCAAGCTGGCATATATCTGGTTTGTCACCCCTATAGAACAGAAATATCCAATATGCCAATATACCTATCAATAACATACTTTTTTTGTAAGAGAAAAGGATACCCATGCAGGCCAAAGCTTTTAAGGGCAGTGTATACATTTGGAACACAGCTTACACCAGCTGTCTGTCCAGTTCAAATGCATTGATCACCCCCTGGTAAGAAATCTGATTAAGGAACAGCCATATACACTACTAAAATCTTTGCTGCCTAAATCTCTACTACTCTGTTGAACAGTACTCTGCAGGCACGCAACCATTTCACCTTTACCACACTGATATTTTCTGGCATTTCCCACCAATTTTTACTATCACCTTTTAGCAGCACTGTATCCCACTGATGCATTTTTGTATAGCTTACCTAGCTGCATGTGCATTCCACAGTTCATTGTTTGCTTTGCTCTTTATACATAGTTATCCAGAGTATTGTGCTGATCCAGCTGGGCCATTTTTTAGGTTCACAAACTGCTGGAACTGCATAGTGTTAGTGTACATGGTGTAGAATCTTGCCTTTTGCACAAACTGATATGACATCTGGGTCAGTATCTCTCTTTACTACTTGTATATATATATATATATATATATTATCATTGTACTATGCCTGTAAATAGACTGCTATAAAATGATAAAGTTGTACCTTGTTTTAAGCTTTTCCTGCTGTTTTAACTAGGCTGCTTTTTTCTCACATCCTTTCATACTGCACTAATGAAGCTTTCTTTTGTTTGCACAACAGTATCTGCAATCCATATTTTGTTCCACTTTGCCACTGTTTACCCGCACTACCTCTGTGCATTTTCTAATCTGTTACTTCTTTTCTGAATTCATTGGCTTTAATCCTCAGTTTGGCTATGAAAACTCCTGTGGCCCATCTACCTTACTGCAGAAAAATAAAAAATTAAAGATGGCCTCTGAAATTACTCAAGTCCTGCGTAACATAAAACAAGATGTCCTCTTTGAAGTTTAGGCTTTTATGAATGTTCAGCTCGGTGCAGAGACAGGAAATAACAGTATATACATTTGATGAAAAAAAAAAATCAGTTTCTTTAGCACTCTACAAAGATCTTCCAGAACATGTCCATTCAGTCCTGTATTGCATATTGGCAAGAGAGGCACTCCTGATAATTCTGGAGATAATCCAAATTACATAGCACCATTTGTAAAGGTAAAATACAGTGGGTGTTTCAAATGAGCCAGAATCATTTAATGTGTAATGCAAATAATCTAAAAAAAATGAATTACCATCAGACTGGAAAAGAAGGGACTGAACATTTTTAATGCACTTTCTTGGCAGGGTCACATAAACTAACTAAAACCACAACAGACTTATTTAGGTCTTAACTTGAAAAGGCAAGGTTCAAAGGATAAAACCACCACTGTAACAGATACAAGCATGCAAAATCTAAAGGTAATGCTACTCAATGCTAGAAGTCTAAACCTCAAAATGCACTCTCTCGAGGCACTCCTAAAAATGGAGAACATCGATATCTGTGCAGTGACTGAGACCTGGTTCAAGGCTCCAGAGAGCACCCCTGCAATACCAGGCTACAATTCTTACCACACTTTTCGGCCACAAAACCAAGACCAAAATACTAAAGGTGGAGGAGTGCCCATATTCACCAAGGATATTCACACCTCCAGGCTAGTTGCCCAACACAATGCATCTGAAATTCTCCAGGTGCAACTAACACTAGGTAAGACTGCAATCCAAATTGTAACTTGCTACAGATCCCCCACCATACCCCAAGATTCTCACTACACCTTCCTAAACACACTGAAAAATATTAAGATACAACCAAACACCCTAATACTAGGTGATTTCAACTACCCTGCCATTAATTGGGAAAACTACTCGGGTACCAACTCCTTTTCCCAATGGTTCTTGGAATTCATAAATTCCAACGCCCTGGATCAACTAATCCATTGTCCCACCAGGGGCTCCAATATCCTAGACCTGGTCATTACCAACATGGGAGATAGATGCTCCACACCAGTGGTCACCCCCTCATTGGTCAGGTCTGACCATAAGCAAATCACCCTTGACATCCACATCCCACCCCCAGTAAGGAAACCTCCTTAAAAAAACTTCTTCAAAGCCAACTTTATGCTACTGAAGTCAGAAGTGACAAACTTCACAACACCCATGCAGACAGGATCTGGAAGTTCGACTGCAGAATCCTACACTAAGGCACTGTACGAGCACATCCACTCGTGCATGAATCATGCCATCCCATATAGAACCAAGATGCTCTTCTCCAAAAAAAGGAAGCCAATCTGGTGGTCCACTACTATAAACAAACTATACAACAGAAGGAAGAAACTGTCGCAGAAAAGAGGAAAATCCCAGTATGCAAAAAACTCCCTCACCAGCCTCAGTAAGAAGCTGAGATCCCTCATAAAATCCTCAAAAGCTAGTTACGAAAATAAAATTGCCAAAGATTTCAAAGACAACCACAAGGCATTCTATAGTTATGTCAAGAATCTAAATGGCAATGCTCAGATCTGCTCTGAACTACAAACAGAATGGCATTAAATATACTGATCCCAAAGATATTGCCAATATCCTGGCAGACTGATTTAGTGCCAACTTCACTCCCCTCTCACCCCCTAAAGGGCCCATCTCAATACCAAAAGATTGCCAAATTACGATAATCACAGCCACACAGGTAGAAACAGCACTCTCCAAAGTTAAGAATACAGCATCCATGGGACCAGATGACATCCCAAGCTGTGTACTACATGAACTACAAAATGAACTGGCACCCCACTTAAGTGTCATGTTTAATCATAGTCTCACCTCAGGCTTCGTGCCCACTGAGTGGCGCACAGCTACAGTTATCCCGCTCCACAAGGGAGGATCCACCTTGGATCCTGGGAACTACTGTCCCATCAGTCTGACAAGCCTGATCTGCAAGGGCATGAAACGCATTATCATGGAACTTATAAACAAAGACATTGCAACCTCCAGACACTGGACCCCACACAGTTTGGGTTTGTGAAGGGCCAATCTTGTCTCCTGAATCTGATTGACTTCTTCAATCCGAGTTGTGGACAAGGGAAAGGAGGTCCACACAGCCTATCTGGACCTCGCCAAGGACTTTGACACCATCCCCCACTCTGGAATCATAGATAAACTTACTAAGCTGGGCATAAATCCCTACGTCACTCGATGGGTTGCCAACTGGCTTACTGACAGAACCCAGACTGTAAAAGTAGCCGACTCCAAATCCAGCTCCAGACAAGTGAAAAGTGGAGTACCTCAGGGTTCAGTCCTGGGACCACTCTTGTTTGGCATCTACTTCTCTGAAGTACAGGACAACATTAAGGAACTCTGGCTAACAAAGTTTGCAGATGACTGCAAACTGGGAGCCATTATTGAATCCCCAAATGATGTGAATATTCTACAAAAGGGTCTTACAGAAACAGATGCCTGATGCCAGAGCCATGGGCTCAAGCTTAATGCCAAGAAATGTATAGTCATCCCCTTTGGAAAAAAACATGTACCCATGAACTACCACATAGGCGGCAGGACACTAAACATCGAAAGTGGGATAAGAGACTTAGGGACACAAGTGGACAGTGGTCTCACTTTCAATAACCACATCGCCACAACAGTCAGGAAATCCTTCTACGTGGCACACCTCATCACTAAGGGCTTTTCATCCAGAAAAAAGGAGGTCATTGTCCCACTGTACTCATCCCTCAGACCCATTATAGAGTATAATGCCCCATTTGGTATGTACCTCACAAGACATCTGCAACAGCTGGAAAGGCCACAGAAATACCTCACTAAAAGAATCACAGGCCAAAAGCAGAGGCCATATGCTGACCGTCTAAAAAAACTCCAGCTATACTCTGTGGCATATCGTCTACTCAGAGGCGATCTCTGCTTAACATACAAGGCCATGTCAAACCCTGAGCTGTTGGACATGCTCCACTTAAAGAAATCCCAATCCCTCAGAGCCACACACTCCAGGGATCTAAACCTTATCATCACGATGAACAAAACATGCTGGAGGGATAGGTTCCTGACCCAGAGACTCCCCATACTCTGGAATAGACTGCCCATACATGTCAAGCAGAGCACCTCATTGGCCCTCTTCAAAAGGAACCTTGATGATTGGATGGGGGATAGGAAATTCACCCCTGGGATCATGTCAGTCGCCCTGCTAGACAGGGGCCCAGAGAAGTAAATATTGTGGGAAAAAATTTCCAGGGAATTGTTATGGCTAGGCTTGCATAGGCCTTAGGGCTGATAGTCTAGTACCCACCTATGAACCTATGAAGACCCCATATATTCAGATAGCTTTCAGGAATCTGACAACTACAGGTGTATTCAATAACCTTTCAGAGTGAGGCTGCAATCCAGTAAAAGATGATGCGTGAGTAAATAATGGTTAATTTGAGAGCAAATAAACTTCAGTCAAGCATAAATTATGCTTAATTTGTAATCAAATGAACTTCATAAAAAGTAAACTTGATTTTATGTAGATAAGAACTGTTGAGATAAGTAGACAGAATGGTATATCAAAAACTACACCAGACAAAATGTATGCACTTGTAAGCAAAAAAATAATTATACCACAAACCTATTTATTTCTGTTTATATTTTTTAGTTAGTTATTCTTTCATTCACTCAGTTAATTAGTTTGTTGCTCTAACTTGCTAAGATTTATTTATTTTGTTTATTTATTTGCAGTTTGTTTTCCAGGATGGTCCATTGGGCCACGAGGAGCTCATTTTCAATGGAGTCCTGGGGAGAAAACCGCCAGAATAATGCAAAAAAATGCTAAATACAAAATACAATGATAGAAGTTACAATATTACAAATTAGAAAATTACAAAATATGAGAGAATTTGGAAAGTACATAATAAGTTGCAGTGTAGTGGTATTAGAAGGAGCAATTAGTACGATGCAAAATAAATTCATTATAAGCAAATACAGTTCTTGTACAATCTGATAGTTCCTGCTGCTATTGCTAGGAGTTATAGAAGCTGCAGGAGTTTATTTGCAGACATAATAGCTTGTGGGGAGTGATAAAGGTAAGGGAAGATATGTAGGATGAGAACAAGAGCATTCCCACTGTGAAGTTAGGTATGAGTGAAGTAAGGTTTTGAAGACAGAGAGACTGTTAGTGGTAAGGATGAAAAGTGGGAGAGAATTCTAGTGGCATGCTAGAGAGAAAGATAGAAGATGTTTGCCTGGTGGATGGGCAGGTTTGTTCAATTCTATTAGGTTTTGGAAGTTAGATCTTAGACATCTATTAGGTCGATGCATTTGGAAGGTAGATGCAAGGGAGGGGCAGAGAGAGGGGCTAAAAATAATTTTGTGTGCTTGGATAACTTGATTATAGGTGAGATAATTAGGTAGCTCAAGCCAGTTCAGTTGATGTAGGGAAATACAGTGATGGCTAGAGGATCTCTGGCCAGTTGCAAATTTTGAAATTTTGTAGTAGCAAGAGGAGAGTTTTGACTTGAGGGAAGATTGTACAACTAGTAAGGATAAAGGCACCACACAGGAGGGAAGGGATGAGGTAAGTAGTAGTGAGAGCAAGCCTGGTGGGAGGAGAGATGTAGCGGTTGTGGCGATAAAGTAAGCCAAGTTTCTTATGTGTTTTTTTTTTTATATATTTACTTGTATATGGTTATCAAAGTTTAGCTGATCAGCAATGAGGACTCCTAATTGTTTTGCAGTGGGGACTATTTCGAGAAGTGTATTATTTTGGCTAGTGATAGAGAATGAACTTTTGTTAAGGGTGATGGCTTTAGAAGGGGTAAATATCATTAGCTTAGTCTTGGCTGCATTGATTGCCAGATGGTTGTCTAGCATCCATTGTTCAGTAAATGAGAAGGCGTCCTGGGTTAGTTTTGCTAGTGAGGAAGTGGAGGTAGCAGAGCAGATTATTGTCGACTCATCGTCATATTGGATGAGGTTAGTGTTAGGGATGGCACGGTGAAAGTCGTTTATGAAGATGCTGAAAAGATCAGTGTAGCATTCATGATATTTTGAGAGACAACTTAGGCGCTCTGATCTAGTTAAGTATACAACTCTTTTAACAATTGGCAGTCTCACCTCTGGGGTCTAAACTATGTCATACTGATCTTTTTCAGTCTTATGTGTAGCAAGTTCAAGTCTCTTTCAGAGTACAACACTGTGCACTTTGGTTTCTCATATCATTCTGATGCTTTACAACTACTGTTTACATAATTACAGTCTCATAAGCAGTGATATAGTATATGATATATAACAAAATAAAACCTTGTGAGAGAGGCTCCTACTGTCATCTAAATTTTCTCAGTATCTATGATAACAGATCTAATACCACAGTAAAGCATTTACTTCCACAGTAATTATAATAAGCTATAGTACATGTGTGTACAACACAGAGCAGGACTGGAAGAAGGTACAATGATACTGATTCCTAGCACGTAAGCAATATCCATGAAGAATGGCACCTGCAGGCCTGTTATGCTCACTGATATCTCAGTAAAGTTATAGAAAAATAGTCCACAGAGGTAGGCTGGCAAAACTCTTAAATAACAATTGTCTTAAAGATGGCCAACAGCAAGGCTTCTTATAGCAGTTGTCTTATCAATCCAGTTGGATCTAATTCTAAAGTTCATTTACCACAAAGGTGGCCAGAGGGATCTCACTATATGTGATATTTCCTAATTTCAGCAGGAAAGACATTTAACACTACATCACATTCAACAATTGATGAGGAAAGTAAAGGGTATAGAAGGAGGACAAAATGGTAAACGAGACAGAAAACTGACTAACTGCTCAGAAACAGAGAGTGGCACATTAGGAGAAATGTCTTGAGGAAAAGCTATGGAAAATGACATAAAAGACATTAACCAGTGTCAGGCCAAAGAGACCTGAGCTACTGTTATTTCTTTTTTTGATGGTGTTTTATGTTTCATGCTGATGAAAAACAGTAGAGTCTTGTTCACATCATGATTGAAAAGTTGTAGAAGGTTCACTATTGTACAAGACCTACTCTGGATAACCAGGGAAAATACAAAATCAAGCAAATCTGCATACTCTGAGAAATGAATTCTAATGCAAATGTACATGTAGATAGACCAAGGATGTAATGTAAGAAGAGGTGGGGGTATTTGTGCATTTTAATTTAATTTTATTTTATTTGACATAGAACACTGAACCACTTGAACCATTTTCAGATTCAGCCCTGGAGATACAGAAGTTAAGGAAATACTGATTTTGTGTCATCACAGTGATTATATACAAAGAATAATCATATAAATGACCAACAAGTAAAGCTACTATAATACAATTGTTACAAGCATATTGCAAATTTGCAAAACATATGCAATAGTTGTAGGCATACATACATTAATGGAGGAAAGCTCATGGGTAGGGTGAAAAATGAAAGAAAAGAATTCAGTAGTGGGTTTAATAGAGGGGAACTGAGATAAGATGAGGAATGAGATGAGAACTGCTATTATTATGAGCAGGAGGACAGTGATATGGACAGGAGTTAGTACTAGTAGCTGTATGGCATTAGATGACAAGTAAAGGATATATGCCATTTGCTGGGTGATTTTCCTCTCTTTAATAACTCACACTGCACATTGAGCAATGTGAAACTAACAGGTTGCTGAGGCACATAGCTAAGGCAGCGAACTCCATGTGTATAAATCACATTCTCCAATGAAGTAAGGCACAAGTAAGGTAGTATCTGAAGTTCTGCTTCGAGGACTTCCAGTCAGCAGATCTCAGCCTCGATTAGTACAGACATTGAAGCACAGGCTTCCTGTAATTTGACAGAAATTAACAGAAATGGAATATGATGAAGGGTTGTTTGCCTTGAAGTGATTGAAGTATGCGTTCTTGCTTTGAAGTTGCTGAATCTATAGTTACTCAAGGTGTTGTATGCTCATAAACTATTTGTCCACACTTACTATACTGAAGTATAATCACTCCACATACTATTAATGGGTGTTTTTTTGCAATCAGCACAAGATGAGTGATCATTATTTGAATGATTTAATAATGATCACACTTACAATGAGATGAACCAATCTCTAAGTCTTACTGTCTTTCGACTTTTCCCGGTTAGGGGTCGCCACAGCAGAACTCCGGTCCGCTAATGATTGGCAGTAGAGTTTTACGTGCTGGCTTGCCGGGCCTAACGCACAACTTTCAATGAAGGAACGCCCATTCACGCATGTTGACACACAGAAGACACTCTAACTGAGTGAGAATATATAAATAAGGGAGTGGGAGAGGAAAACCCCCTTCAGATGGGAGGTTATTTATGCATGTCCACAAATTTCCACAAAATCAAGGCAATGAGTTTCACTGCAAAGTGTATCAGTTATCAGTTATTCTATTTACAGTTTCGACATTTTGATGTAGCATAGTAGTCCCAAAAAAAGCTTAATCTGCTTGACTTGTACACATTGAGAAGCAAGTGGAAAGTGAGGAGATAACACGGATGCATGCATCGTATTATCATTGTGGGAGGAAGAAGAACAGGAAAGACAGAAGTAAGACAGATGCTCATAAGTGGCATCTGAAAGAAACAAAATTCAGAGCTTTGTGGAAATTTTGTGGAGGGGGGGGCTTTTAGGCCCTTGATATGTTTTTCCAACAGTATTTGTGACATGCAGGTTAACAGAAGAGCTGAAGTGTGCTTGCTTCAGATGAACGAAGGCGTATGAAAGACAAAGAGAAGGAATAGTAGCAGCTTTATAGGATCTAGATGCAATCCTAACGTCAACTAAACAAGCAGCAGATCTTCTTCCATCAACATCTTTGCAGGCTCATACGCTGGAAATCTTGTAGAGAAAGCTATTTGCATTGAAGTCTTTTACAGAACCAACAACAACGTTACACTGTAGCCTGCTCTGGTTTTTAGACTACATGAATCTTTCATTTTAGAGCTAATAATGGTCATTGTTAACTCGTGATAAAAGGATCACATTCTAAAGTTTTTGTCAGAAAACCAACTCAGTTATTTTTATTTGGAAAACACAGAGGTGCATCTAGAATAGAGTCTACAGAAAAGAAACAAGACTTATGTGAAATACAACACATGGCCTGCCTAAATAGTTTCCAAAGATAGATATGCAGTGAGGAAACATTAAACACACACACACACACACACACACACACACACACACACACACACACACACACACACACACACACACACACACACACACTATTTTCTGACAGCTTCACTTCTCTGTCTTTTTTTTCCCGGTCCATCTATATATATATCTGACGTCTTCTTTCCTGATATTAGCAGTAATGTCAGTAGTGAAAGGAAAAAATGTAACTTAATTGCAGCCTGCTAATCATCTGTGCCTTTGTGTTTGCCCAAAATTACTGCTCAGGGAAGTTAATCTGATATATATCCTATATGAGGTCATACAGAAGGTATTGTATATTCCTGCTCCAGGGTATTGAATGTATGCGAAGGCAGTCAAGTACATGAAATTTTAACCTAGCTACAATATGTCTGTCAATGGTTTCATTTTGACCTTATAATATTTCATTAAAAACATGATGAAAAGAACTCTCAGTAGTTCAGCATTTAAGAAGCAGGATATTCCTATTTCTAGCAAAACTTAATCCCCTCCCACAATAACAAATACAAAATCACCAGCGTTTTAGTTTGTTTATCTGTCTAAGTTTGTAAGAGTAAGATATTCCATTTCAGTTTGTAGGACAAAATTAACATAGTACATGTGTTACTGAGCAAAGAAGTTTTCAACATAGTATTTCCAAAACATTTAAAACAGAATTTAACTTTTAAATCTGTATAGGTATATACACATGTAAATTGTTGTGAAGTTCTGCAGCATTGTTTTTGTGACAGGAGTAAAACTGAGTGAAAAACAGAAGAAATCAATTAATGGTGGAGTATTTATGTTAGCACATGTCAGGTTAACAGAAACAAGTTGCTGGGTTGGTCAGGAATCTTATTATTACTTTTTTTTGTCTAAATGATTTACATTCAGGTAATTCTGAATTTCTGCAGAAAGAGAACACACAGGCTGGATTCTTAGATTAAGAAGTCATGGACAGTGCTAAACAGGGAGTTGGGAAGTCCACAGGTTCATAGGTGTTTGCTAGGCTAACGACCACAAGGGCCTTTTTAAGTCTAGCCATGCATCCCAAATCTCTGACAAGTTCGGATTCCTTTGATAAGTGTAAGCATGGGCCTGGGTGATGAACCATTTACAGGTTACCTGTGTCCATTACAGACATAGGTGTCAAACCAGGGATGAATTTCCGGTTTCCCATCCAATTGTTCAAGTTGCACTTGAATTGGATTAGGGAGGAACTCTGCTTCACATGGATGGGGAAACTTGTCCCAGAGACAGGGTAATCTCTGGGATACATATCTGTCTCTCCAGCAGGTCCTATTTATATCACATGCAAAGTATAAGTCTTTATAATGGGTAATTCTGGTGCTGTTTGTTTTGTGGATATGGAGGAGGTTCATCAGAGTGGGGTTTGACAATGCCCTGTATGCCAGGCATAGATCTCCCCTCAAAAGCCTGTAGGAGACAGAATACAGGGATAGGGTCTTGAGGTGGTCTGCATAGGACATATTACTTATAGCCTGTATTCTTTTAGTGAGAACCCTCTGTAGACAGTCCAATTGTTGGATATGCCTGGTTAGGTACATACCAAAGGGGGCATTGTACTCAATGATAGGTCTGATAAATGCCGAATAAGTGGAACAATGACTTCCTTGGACTTAGATGCCATACCTTTGTTTATAAGTTGGGCAACATAGAATGATTTCCTCACCACTGTAGACACATGATGATCAAAGGCTAGATTACTATCTATGTGTGTCACTAAGTCCCTGACTACTGGGTCATCTCTAAGGGATGTGTTGTCAATATGTTAGTTTTAGTCTATGGCTCTGACACTAGTTGTTTGTCTGTGTCAGCCCCTCCTGGAGAACATTTGTGTCAGTGTGAGATTCAATGACAGCTCCTAATTTGCAATCATCTACAAATTTAGTCAGCCAGAGACCACTGACATTGGTCTTGACTTCTGAGAAGTAAATGCCAAAAAGGAGCTGTCCAAGAACTGATCCCTGAGGGATTCCATTTGTGACTGGCCTTTTTGTAGAGGTGGACTCCCCAATTTTAACTTCCTGGGTCCTGTCTTTGAGCCAGTTGGCTATCCACTGGGTGACATAGGGATTTGTACCTAACCTTTTGAGTTTGTCAACAATGCCTGAATGGGGTATTGTCAAATGCCTTGGCCAGGTCAAGGTAGGCAGTGTGAATGAGTTTGCCCTCATCCATTGCTTTGTTGACCTTCTCAAAGAAGTCTACCAGGTTGAGTAGACATGATCTGCCGTTGACAAAACCAAACTGGGCTGTTTCCAATGTCTGGAGATTTACTATATCTCTATTGATCATCTCCATGATAATTCTTTCCATGGCTTTACATATAAGACTAGTAGGATCTGTAGTTTCCATGGTCTGTAGATGGCCCACCTTTGTGCAGGGGGATGAATGTTGTCTTTCTCCATTCATGAGGCACGAAGCCTGTTTGGAGGCTACAGTTAAATAGTAATTCCAGAGGCCCTGATAGGTCATGTTTCATGCTATTTAGAAGGTATCCTAGGATATTGTCTGGGCCCAATGATGCAGTGTTCTTGGTCTTAGAGATAGTATTAAGGACCTGTTCCCTAGCGATAGTAGTGGGAGTTATATTTGATGATATTTCCTGAGGGAAGGTTGAGGGGGAGAGAAGACTAAAGCTGGAGCTGAATTTATCAGCCAGGAGGTTTGCTGTATCTTCAGGCTCAATATAGGTGGCTCCATTTACAATGAGCTCTGCACACAATTGTGTATTGCCTTTGAGGTTGCGGACATAGCTAAAGAATGCTTTGTGATTGTCCTTGGCCTGGGATGCCAAACTTACCTCAAATTTTGCTTTGGTAGACTTTATTTGTTCTCTGAGTTGTTTGTTTAGTTTAATAAGAGTGCTTTTATCCTGCTGATGCTGCACCTCCTCATTTTTGCCATGATTTTCTTCCTCCTGTTATATAGCCGATTGATTTTGTGATTCCACCAGGGTGGCTTGTTTTTTGAGCTAGCTCTGTACTTCTTCCTGGTGTGTACAGCTGCCTCTAGGCAGCTATTAACATGCTTGTACAGGGTTTTTGTGAACAGTTCTGCATAGGCAGAAGTGTTCGCAGGGTTTATGTGGGCTTAAAATTTTGCCAGGTTCTCACTTAATAGCAGGAGGTTAGCCTTAGAATAGTTCCTGAATATTCCAGGTTTAGCTGGGGGTCCGGGTTTTATTTTTACTTCAAAGGAGACCATTTTGTGGTCTGACCTTACCACGGAAGGCATTACAGTAGGGAGTGTGCAGCAGTCTCCCATATTAGTGAGGACCGCATCCAGTTACCCCTGGTTGGTGTATTGACTATATGGTCCAGGGAGTTTTTGTTTACAAAATCCAGGAATCTCTGTGCCTGTGCGTTTGGTGTTGTATAGTATTCCCAGTTAATAGTGGAGTAATTAAAGTCACCCATAAATATGATATTGGGTTGGATGGTTAGTGTTTCTAATAAGTTTAAATGCATGGTATGGGTTTCCTGGGTCAGAGAGGGGGACCTACATATAGCTTGCAAGGAAGTGGTATTGGATTTTATCTATGGTGGCTTGAACATAGAGCAATTAGAGTGCATTGTCTTGTTTGGCCAGCCTTGAAGTATATTTATTTTTGATGTAAATAGAGACACCTCCAACTTTAGTCCCTGCCTGTGAAGTAGCTGGCCTAAATGTGTTGAAGGCATTATAACTTTCAATGTTGGAGGAGTAACATTGCACTATTGGATTGTAAGCAAAGTCAATATGAGTATTTTACTTAGTCTGTGGATGGGGTGGAAGGGTGATGCCACTGTATAACATTTTGGGGATTAGGCTGGGCAGTGGGAGAACTGTGATATCTTTTACTGGGAGCCATGCGGCTCTTTGAAATGTGGTATAGTAGCGTTCTGTGTTAAGCCACAGGAGAATGTTGTAACAGTTTTTTTTCTGATACTATTTGCTGCACTGTTGATTTTTTTCTAGGAGGTGTAGGCTAATAGAGGTAGTGCATTAACTGAAGTTGGAGCATGTTTTTATCTATAGCCCTTTTTCCTTTGGGTATAAGGTCATGGGAGTTTTTTTGGCAGACATAAAGAGTAGTGTCAATTTTACCTTTGAGATTGTTATTGTAAAAGGATATGTTTAGGGTCAGGTCAAAAGTAAACCAATTCTTTTATACTCTTTGTATGAGTTCTTTATCATATAAAATTGTTGAGGGGAACAGTGGTAGTTTAACTTTTAGTGGGTTTCAGTGAACAGTATTTTGCTTTTCTCTGCATCCAGCGTTAGTTGCTTGTCAAGTTACCATGGATGTAAGTATGATGCAGCTTCTGTTTTGAAGTTGGAGGATGATTTGTAGATAACTAAGTATTGAGCATAAAGGATGAGAGTGGCCTCTTTCAGGTCTGAAGAGAAGGTATTAGTAAAGACGCTGAAGAATACAGGGGCTAGAAGTGAGCTTTGTGGGATACCTGTGATTATTTCTTGTGGCTCTGAGAGGGAGTTCTTTACTTTAGATGTAAAGGTTCTTTGTGATAGACAGCTTGAGATCCATCGTAAGGTAGAGAAATCAAAGCTAGAGTAAGCAAGGGACTTGATAGGCTTTGTATGATTTTCTGAGTCTAACATTATGGTGAAATCAACATAAATTGCTCTGGTGAATTGATATGTGCTACATTTAGCAGGGACTGTATTATTTAGGGTGTGAAAAGTAGTTTGGATGTTTCTATGGTTAATGAATTCATGCTGGTGAGATGAGTGGTATATTATATTGGTAGATGCAGTTTGTGAGTTAGTTGCATATAAAATATTTGCTGGCTGTGCTGCCCAGTTAACACTGGTCATAAAATAGTTCAGTTCATAATCTTTCCAAGGTCTGTGTTGGGACTCTTTACTTCTATTATTTCTGCATAATACAATGAATTCAAAGTAACAAGTCTGCGGTGCAAACCAGTACTCTTTCCACAAAAACTGATGTGCATGTCTGAATCGGTTAATTGTGATGTCAGGTTCTGAATCTGTTAGCACTACAGATGGTCTGTTACTTCTGCTGATTTTGCTATACCTGTTGACATGTCCTTATTCAGTTTATATTGATGGACTGCCTGATTCTGGCAATATTGCTAGGGCTTTCTGACATCTTCATTTTTGTCATGAGTTCTCTGAGCCAATATTATGGGATGCCTTGCTGTAGCCAATTTCCTTCCCACAGGCACACTGACGTCCCGCTCACCAGGCTGAACAAGGAAAAGGTCACGGTGAGCTGCCTGTCGGGCGCTAGGATCCGCCACATAACACAAGCACTCAGGTCACTCCAAGGCAAGTACAAATATGACTCAGTCATTGTCCATGCTGGTGTGAATGACCTGAGACGTACCTCCCTGGACTACATGAAAAGAGACATAGAGGAGCTCTCTGAGCATGTAGCCCAGGCCGGTATGACCCTGACCTTGAGTAGCATCTTACCCTCACCAAGAATGATGCCACAATATGAAGACAAGATGATCAATTTGAACAATTGGCTTAAGTGTTGGTGTCATTCAAAGGGGATCCAATGCCTGTCAGCCTGGGATGACATGCTCGACAAGCCACGATGCTTCGCTAGGGACGGCTTGCACCTGTCACCCCTGGGCTTTCGGATATTGGCAAAGGCTCTTGCTACCCCATAGTACCTTTTTTAGGCAAGGCTCAAAAGACAAACCCACCTCCATAGGTATCACAAGGGATAAGAAACTAAGAGTAATGCTACTCAACGCCAGAAGTCTAAACCTCAAGATGCATGCACTCAAAACTCTCCTTAGCATGGAGAACATTGATATCTGTGCAGTAACAGAAACCTGGTTCAAGGCTCGAGAGCACCCCAGCACTACCAGGTTATACCTCATACCATGCTTTTCGGCCCCAAAACTTGGACCGAACCACAAAAGAAGGGGGAGTATCAATATTCGTCAAAGATACCCACACCTCCAGGTTGGTGGCACAGCACGAAGCATCAGAGACTATCCATGTGCAACTAACTGTGGGTAAAACTGCCTTCCAATTTATAGCCTGCTACAGACCACCCTCCCAAACACAGGAACCCCACTTGGCCTTCCTGAGAATACTGGAAAATATGAAGGTCTCTCCAAACACCATTATATTGGGCGACTTCAACTACCCAAACATAGACTGGGAGCATTACTCTAGCTCTAACACCCTAGCCCAAAGGTTCCTAGAATTTATAAACTCAAATGCTATGGAACAACTTGTTACTACTCCCACAAGAGGGGAAAACATACTGGACCTGATCATCACCAACATGGGGACACTATGCTCCAGACCAGAAGTGTATCCCTCACTGGTGAGATCAGACCATAAACTAATCTCACTGGATATTCACATCCCAACCCCACCCCCTGCCCAGAAAACCACAGTGAAAAACTTCTCTAAAGCAAATTTCACATGCCTCAAAACCGAGGTGAAATCCTTCAAAGCCCCCGGGCCTGTGGAAAATACGCCCAGACCGCAGAATCCTTTATAAACGCATTCTATAAACACCTTCAGGAATGCATGGATCATGCAATCCCAAATAAAACCAAGACCCAATCCTCCAAAGGCAGACATCCTGTCTGGTGGACCCCAGCCATAAACAAACTATACAATAGAAGGAGGAAGCTACTACATGATAGAGCAAAATCCCAAAAGGGAAGGCATCTCTGATCAGTATTAGCAAAAAACTACGGGCACTCATAAAATCATCTAAGGCCAGCTTTGAGAGAAAAATTGCACAGGACACTAAGGATAATCACAAGGCTTTCTTTAGTTATGTTAGGAACCTGGGTGGGAATTCCCAGATATGCTCAGAATTAGTCCAAAATGACAAAAAATACACCGAGCCCACAGACATTGCCAACATCCTAGTTCAGTGCAAACTTCTCCCCCCCCTCCCCACCAAAAGGGCAAATATCTATCCCAACAGAGTGCTGCCCCCCTGACATCTCAAATGCTCAGGTAAGAGCCACCCTCTCCAAAGCAAAAAACACAGCATCAATGGGACCAGATGGTGTCCCGGGCTGCGTCCTACATGAACTCCAAGAAGAGCTAAACCCAAACATAAAACTACTGTTCAATCTTAGCCTTACTACATGATATGTACCCAAAGAGTGGCATACAGCAACAGTGGTCCCTCTCCACAAAGGTGGTGCCTCAATGGATCCTGGAAACTATCGCCCCATAAGCCTGACTAGCTTGGTCTGCAAAGCTATGGAAAGGATCATCATGGACCTCATAAATAAAGATATTGGGGACCTACAGACACTGGATCCTACCCAGTTTGGCTTTGTTAAGGGCAGATCCTGCCTCTTAAACCTGGTTGATTTCTTTGAAACAGTCACCAAGGCCATTGACGAGGGGAAGGTGGTCCACACAGCCTACCTGGACCTCGCAAAAGCCTTCGATACAATACCCCACTCGGGCATTATAGATAAGCTCACCAGCTTAAATATAAACCCCTATGTCACTAGATGGGTTGCAAACTGGCTCAAGGACAGAACCCACATGGTTAGAATTGCTGGAGCCATGTCAGACTCCAAGCCAGTTACAAGTGGCATCCCACAAGGCTCAGTCCTGGGGCCTCTCTTGTTCTGTATATATTTCTTGGTGGTACAGGTCAACACGGAAGGACTGTGGCTGACCAAGTTCGCAGATGACTGCAAACTGGGTGCCATAATCGACTCTCCAGCTGACACAAGCATCCTCCAAAAGGGCCTCATAGAAACAGACAACTGGTGCCAGAGCCATGGCCTCAACCTAAATGCCAAAAAGTGTATAGTCATCCCCTTTGGCAAAAACAAAGTGCCCACAAATTACCACATAGGTGGAAATCCATTAAGTACAGAAGAAGTCATTAGGGACCTGGGGACCCAAGTTGATAGCAATCTCTCATTTGACAACCACGTGGCCAAAGTGGTTAGAAAAACATTTTACATTTTATATAGCCCACCTAATCATGAAGGGATTCACATCTAGATCAGGGAAGGTCATCGTGCCTCTTTACTCATCCCTCATCAGGCCCATAATTGAGTACAATGCCCCTTTTGGGATGTACCTTACCAGACACCTGCAGCAACTGGAAAGACCCCAAAAGTACCTCACCAAGAGGATCAAAGGGCTCAAACAGATGCCATATGCTGCCCGGTTAAAGAAACTCCAGCTCTACTCAGTGGCATACCGCCTGCTCAGAGGCGATCTGTGCCTGATGTATAAAGCCATGTCCAACCCGGAATTAATGGACATGCTGCACCTCAGAAAATCCAAATCCCATCGAGCTACACGCTCGAGACTTGAACCTCAGCACTGAAATAAATAGGACATGCTGGAGGGACAGATTCATAACCCAGAGGCTCCCTTCACTCTGGAATAAAATCCCAGTCCAGGTTAGGCAGAGTCCCACATTGACTCTCTTCAAGAGGAATCTTGATGAGTGGATGGGAGATCATAGGTTTACCCCGGCTATCACTTCTGTGTCACTGTTAGACAGAGGCACAGTATACTAACCTCAAAAAAAGGCATAGCAAAATTAATTTAAAATGGGTGGTGAAAGCCAAACACACTCTGGCTAGGCTTATAAATGCCCTAGGGCAGATAGCCTAGTATGAACCTATGAACCTATGAACCTATGAACTTTATTTCATCTTCCTACTGGTCTTCCTTAAGCCTGCAGTGTGCTTCTTAAATGCTTAATCCTGCTGGACTTCTCAGTGTGCCAATCCTGTTGATATTCCTTCATACCTCTTTAATCCTGCTGGATGCTGTCTGCTTATTTTGTTAATGCTGATGAGGAGCCTAAATCAGATCATCCTTTGGCATTGTCTTACTCCATTAATCCTGCTGGGACTAGACTGTTCCTATTTATTCTGCTGTGTTCACCAACACATCCTTTAGGATTGTCTAACTCTTTTACTCCTGCTCGGCCTAGATTGTTCGTATTTATTCCACTGTGACCGGGTTCAGGCACCTAGGCGGCACAACACCCCCCTGTGAGACAGCTGGATGTGGACACATGGCAGGTTGGCAGTTTAGCTGCAGTGACAAATGCCTGCGGACAATTCCCTGTGGGAATAGAGGAACCCCCTGCACCCTAACCACAGGTGGCAGACACAGACCCCCCTCAGTGATACACTCTGCACCCCCCTAGAAGCCACCATGTGCAACTGTCAGTGGAACATGTGCCTGGCATAGGATGCCAAGTGTGCATGAAAGTGGTAGTGTGAAACCTGTGTGCTGTGGGCAAAGCCTTTATTAACACAATATGTAAAGTGATGTGTGCAGTGCTTGGTGCATACTAAACCCAGATATAATCACAACTTGTAGAAATGTGCCACAGCACAGAGAAAATCCTGAACATCACTGTAGTCACACTTATCTTGCAAGATGTGCTTTAGGCGACACTCCCTTACAACAATAGCCTTCCTACGTGGTGTCACAGGCATCCCCCTCAAAAGACACTCCCGTTGGGTATCTTTCAGGTTCTGTTCCTGTTGCAGAACAGGGCAGAAGGTCGGATAGCTGCACAGTAGGGCATCCCAGTAACACCTTCAGGCCACGATGCCATGCCTCCACCTGGTTATTAGTCCATGGGAAGTCCATGTCAGAGACATCACACACATTCCAAAACCTCAAAGGGTAGGACGATGGCAGTCATTGCTGTGCAGAGCAGTGGGATGCATACTTGCGTGGTCGGCCTCGCACATAATGATGGTCCAGAAATATGCCAATAGGCTGTGCACAGTCTGGTAAAGAAGCCACAATGTCCAGAAATGCAGGGACAACATTTTCCAGTGGTAAGAATGCCAACGCAATTAGCTTGTGGGTGGCAATTGAGAAAGCAGTGTCCATACCATAGAGGGCCACAAGGTGGTGATGCTGGATCTGGCGCCAAATGATCTGTGCAAAATGGAGAAGGCACCCCTTCAGAATACTCTTAGGGAATGCCTTACAGCTGACACAGATCGCTGCCTTCTCAAAATCAGCCATAATATACTGTGGAGCCAAGGTGCATCCCTGTTCTGTGGCCATACCTTTCAGTATCTCCCACATATTGTTGTATGCAGACTCTGACTTCCGTGTCATGAAACAGTACACCAGGGGGATGATCCTTGTTGAGATGGGGGTGTCAATACATCCATGTAATGTATACAGCTGGCGACATATATCAGCCCATGTGGGGAAGGTGCCATCCCCAAGAATGATGTCAGACCTGCACAGATCAGTCAGATTCTGTGACATTGTAAATAGAACCAAGGAATCAGTCCCATCCATATTAGACCTTCTATGGAGGATTAAGCTGCCACTATGGAGTGGATACTGGCTGACATCAAAATCCGTGAGTGTTACTGGAGGTGTGGTCATGGATACCCATGCCCTCTGCCATACCCTGGTTATGCTACAATGCAGGGTGGCACAGCAAGGCATCTCTTGTAGTGCATTGTCATCTGCTGTACCTAGGACACTCTGCATTACCAGGATTGGCAAGTCATCGCCGGTTACCGCCCTCTGCCGCAGTTCTGCTTGCAGTGTAGCCACTTGGGCTATTGTTGCATCTGGGTCATGCTGGTGTGGCAGTGATTTCAGCAGTTCTTCCCCCTCAACCTGACGAACAGTGATGGCATGACCTCTGCAGGCCTTTACTCTCCACTTGATACATGCCCAGTACCATTTAGGTGGTGCTTCACGCTCCAAATGGTAGAGGTATCCCTCCACTACCAGCATTGGTTTGCCCCATTGGCTGGGCACTGTGCTGTATCTGTTGCCAAGCTGACCAGGGCTATACAGGTACATAGATTCCATCATGGTAACACCACTTGTTGATGGCCTCTCAGTATCCATCACGGCCAATGTAGCTGAAAAAAGGATGTAGACACGACCCTGGTACAAGTCACTATCAGATGTTAGAATAGCTGCTGTACACCACCTTGTGTTGTACCCTGTGAAGTAGTGCTGCCTGCCACAGTGGCCCTGTGCAGCTGTCTGTACTCCACCTTGCTCTGACTGCCTGTTCTGCTAGGGTTTCACTATGTGCAGTTCACACAGCCATGGGGCTGACAAGTGCTTGTAGTCTGGTAGGCGTCTACACAGCTTGCTTGCAACACAATTTCTACATGTACTGCACAGGTCCCCTTTAACTCCCAGATGTTGCTGCCAGCCAATCAGGGTGTGGGGCCTAGTCTCAGTTTCAGTTACAGAGGTTACATAGGGAGGTTACTCTGTGTTGCACCCTTGTCTGCCTACATGGGCCTGCATACTTGTGTACCCCAGCTGCAGCAACCAATGGATGGGTTTGGCGCCCCCCGCAATACACACATGCTGCTGTGGAATGGGTGGAGGGTTGCTACCCCTGTGTGACAGTGTTCCCCTACAACAATGTTTATTCCCTGCTGTTGGGTTGGTAGTCTGTGCTTGCCCGAGTTGGCATGTTCCCACCTGCCACTGCACTAGGGGGGCTCTGGCAGGACAGTTGCTGTCTGTTGCAGGCATGCCTCTCCATCACTTTGGGTTGGTCATGTATTGGAGCCATTCACAACAGTAGTACTCACAGAGACACTGTGTCCATCATGCTGTGACATGCTTGGTTGGTGTTACACCAACAAGTCTTGCGGTAGCATGTACTTTCTGAGGGGTATGAAGTCTGAAACTCATCTGTCTGTTCCACTACAGTGCTGGACGTCCACATGTGTGTGGTATTTGGGCTACCTATTTTCTGCACAGCTCAGGGCTGTCTGTGCTGTTATATACTGTTAGGGTGTATTGGCAGGGATGCTTCTGGTGTTCTTGCTATCTGGGAAATGTGCATGTACATACGCTCTGCTGTAGCTGCAGCTACTCTGGGTTTTACTATTTGCATCCCGGGAATGTTTACTGTGCGGGTTTGTGTGGACTTGTGGAGCACTACAGGTATGTTGCTGTTATTTTCATGCTAAATTTATTTTTGTGCTTTGTGTGGACATGTGGAGCGCTTAAGGTATGCTGCTGTTATTTCCGTTCTTTTGTTTTCACTTGTTCTCGGCTTTGCGCGGCTGTTTCCACTGTCGAGTTGCAGGCCGCGTACCTGCTTTAGGGGTTGTCTCCATTTGTTTGTATTCCCACCGATGTGGAGTCCCACAGCATATCTCCCTTTTGGCTGCACCGCTCTACGGTCTAACGGTGCTGCGGCCTTCTAGTTTCGGCATTGTAGCTCGCGGGCATTCGTCTCGTGATCTATACACTGGAACCCACTGCGACCACTATGGTGCTATTAATTTTTCTAGCATCACTGGTTGTTAATTCTAGTGGGAAACCTGAGAACAATAAAGTTGACCTGTTATCAAGGTGTTTATCTGCTTTGGGGGTGCTCTTGTGTGGTCTGGTGCTTGATTAGCTGTCTAACAAAAAATATAATTTATTTAATCATATTAACCATCTTCCACTGTCTGTATGAATAAATAAGTGATTTTTCTGACATTTTGCACTACAATAAAATATAAGGGAGTTGATACTAAAAGGTGTATAGATTTTGTTTATTTTGTACTGCATTAAAGTAGGGTAGATTATGTTGACATTTTGTGTGCTAACATATTGCATCAGGTCTTGAGTAATCAGTATGCAATATTTTTTGAATAGTGCTAAACACTTAGCACCACATGCAAATTAGTTGGATTTTTTGGCTAGCACTGATGCCATTATGTTTTATTCTTTGTTAATGTACTGCACTTGTAGTTTACAGTAGTTGTCCTGTATATAGAAATTTGCTTGCTTGCACTGAATGTGACTGCATGTATATGGTAAACAGAATATCGCCTGTTATCCTTTAAATGTTTGCTGTCTTTGTGCATACATAAGTGCATGAACAGTTGTTATCTGTGATAGGCTGAATATGCCTGTATGTATATGATGAACAGAGCATTACCTGTTGTCTGTGAAACATTTGCTTACTTTGTGTATAGATAATTGGATGAATAGTTGTTGGCTGCAATGATAGGCTGAATATGCCTGTATGTATATGGTGAACAGAACATTGCTTGTTATCTGTTAAACATGTGTTTACTTTATGCATACATAATTGCATGAATAGTTGTTGGCTGTGATAGGCTGTCTATGCCTGTATGAATGCAGAACATTGCCTGTTATCTGTTAAACATTTGCTTATTTTGTACAAACATAATTGCATGAATAGTTGTTGGCTGCAATGATAGTCTGAAAATGCCTGTATGTATATGGTGAACAGAATGTTGCCTGTTATCTGTTTAACATTTGCTTATTTTGTACAAACATAATCACATGAATAGTTGTTGGCTGCAATAGGCTGAAATGCCTGCATGTAGATGGTGAACAGAACATTGCCTGTTATCTGTTAAATATTTACTTACTTTGTGAGTACATAATTGGATGAATAGCTGTTGGCGGCGGTAGTCTGGTCACCCATAACTATAGGGAGGATGAAGTGTGTAGTTAGTTTTGGTGTGAGCAATGATATGTGCAAACTATGAGATTATTCATATAGATGTTATTAACACTAGTTATTAATGAGAATGACAGTGCTGTGAATGAATTTCTATGGAACTGGCTACCCTGCTGTGGAGCAGAAGTCTGTAACAACAACACTCTCTAGGTCCAACCTGGTCTTTAAATTTGCGGAATGGTATACAGGCTTTGCTTGCATGAGGTTCATCTAATGTAAAGACAAAAGTATGTACTGGGGAGGAAGAAGAAGGGAGTCATTGTTGAAAGGATAGGAAGAGGATGTGTTGATGGACAGCAGTGAGAGATGGTGGACTGTTGATGTGGGACATAGTTGGAGGAGTGAATGAGAGAGACAAAGAGACTGAAGATGGAGTGCTGTGTTTGGAAGCATTGATATATTGTGATGATGCAGTCCATTCTAGAAGGGCCCCCAAATTGAAACTTGCTGGACGCCCTAACATGTTGACCTGGATTCTGGGAGCTATATGCAGACTTCTGGTAGTAAAATAACAGAAGCTAATAGTTAAACACATTCATTAGGTTGTTCATCTGTATGCTACATGAATTCTCACTGAGCAGTAAACCACAAACTTAGTAGGTATAAGGAAGCAGACTACTGCAGACTAAACTTATAAGTGCTGTGTCATGAGTTGCTCTTCCACAAGATCAACGATTCACAACAGATTACCGCAGACTAACCTTATAAGTGCTATGTCATGAGTTGCTCTTCCACAAGATCAACGATTCACAGAAAGATACTGGCATGTAGTGAGATGCAGTCCTGATGCCAGTGAATCCATTTCTGAGTGTGTCCATTCTGAACAGTACAAGGCCATCATCATTTTAGATAATCTCAGTCTTGTGGGGGAAAATCACATTTAGGAATCTTTCTACTGTGTATGATCTATTTTATTTAACTATTTATCAGTCAGTCCTGCTCAGTAAGTAGGGTGGTCCACACTGACCCTTTTCAACCATGAACCATGCTTCTTGAAGAGCAAATACAAAAACAGATATTTAATATATGGTAGTTGACATAAGATTGATGATACAGTATTAAAAATATGGTGTAAATATCACAGTAACCTTCTGGAATTCAGGGACAACCTTAACATGGTGCTGCATAGTGCCCTAGCATAAAGATATGAAGCACCGCATAGGGCTGTCACCGCAGTTGTGCTGTATGCTAATAAGGCAGTCTGGGGTAAGAGGCATATGCTAATTATCCAAGTGCTTCTCTCCCAGAACTGCCTCCAGGAAGGTATCTATGCACTGAGCAATTCAGAAAATTGCTTGGAAGTGTAAACCAGCACGGCTGGCTCTACCAAGTCATGGTTGTGAACATGGGCAAAAGGCTGTGGTCATCTACTGAAAATATGGGTAGTATGGGGAACAGGGGTGGGGTGATCCACTAACCATCAAGGATAATACAATTGCACCTTAATACCACCAACAGTAGTACAGGGATCAGTGGGTAAGGGGACACTCTAGGCACCAGGGATGATGCAATTGTGTCATAACGGCAGTAAAACTATTATGGGAATCAGGGGTGGGGAGAAACACTAGCCCCCAGGTATATTATATTCATGCTGTAATGGCACTTCAGTTAGTACAGGGATTGAGGATGGGGAAATGCTAGCCACCAGGCATAATACACTTGTACCATAATGGCACTAGTATGGGTATTTGGGGGGTGGGGGAAAACACTAAGTACCAATCATTCCAGTGGTATAAAATTAATAATACAGTGTTTAGCTTCAAACATTTCTCTTCTTCTCAACAGAGTAGGACATGGCCCACATTATACAATTTTAGGTCAAGGAGGGGTCACAACGAAGACACATAGTAGCATAAGTACAGTCTAACATTGTTTGTTATGAAATTTCTGTTGTTGTATTTCTAATTTCCTAAGTATTATCAGTAGGACATTTGCATTACTTTTCTGAGAAAACTTGTTAGGGGATCATCAGTAATTTCACTCTTGTGATCTCACAATGTACTTGTTGATTTGTGATATTGAAGTTTAGTACCTGAAAAGTACCAGAATAAATTATTTTGCTCTATATTTTGCCCAGGAATGCCCCATTATTACAGTCTCTCTCAAATCATTGCAAGAGATTTTGTATATGCTGTACCATATATCTGAGCATGACTTGCCTTATTCTTGGTACTTATCATATCTGACCACAGGTTATCTATGAGATTGGAAATCAGTTGTTTAATCATGCAATGTGATGTCAAAAGGCTGTAATAAACAAAGTATGCTTTAAAGAGGCAGTGCATTTGTTTTAGTAAGTAGAAATACACACACAAGTCCAAAATAATTCAGATATTATGAAAAAATGACAAAATATCGATCACACACCACTTCTGTCCAAAAGTATTAGAGGGCAGTAGTGAAAAAGGAGATAAAATTCCTTCATACATTAAAAAAAATTTCAAATCGAATTCAAAGTTGTTCTCAAGACCTCGTACTAGCTCTTAGTAATGCCATTTTTTTATACATTGTACAGCACTGATGCACATCTGTCATTAATGATACTGACATGACTACTGAAACACTCCAGAGTAACACACAGCATGGAGGATAGTGTCTGACAATAGAAACAGCACAAAACAGCAAAGCTAAGCGGTCACTTCTGACATGTTTAGAAATAAGACAGCAAGATGAGCTGTACCAGTGCAAGTGAAGGGAACATTCACAGGAGACAGTAGCTGAATCATAAATATACATGCATGTTCATTTGCAGGCACAGCCCGGGTGAAAAAATTCACAAAAAAATAAAACAGAACAAATTCACAAACATAGAGTAATCACAGCAGGTAGAGAATCCCACTGACAATTGAAAAAGTATGTTGATATTATTAACAGTAAAAAGAGTACAAACACAAATGTGAATTAATTTTAGTAGTAAGTATGAGAGGGCAGCATCAGTTAAGAACAGAGGGTCAAAATAGAAGTGATGCAAGAGAGGGGGGGGGGTTAGGTGATGTGTCCATTGGAAAAGAACTTACAGTCAGATTTTTGATGGAGGTATCTTCTGAGTTGTGCTATGCAAGTGGGGAAAGAAGAGACTTCTTTTACATGAGGGGGAAGGAATTGCCAGAGTTTGGGTACAGGAATGGAGAAGGAATGGTCAGCCCAGTACAGTTTGGTTTGAGGTGTCTAGAGTGAGGGATTTAATTGGGAAAGGTTGTGAACATTGTAGGGGAAAGTCTTAATATGGGGCCCGATTCCGAGTGACTTGCTTTCAGTGCAAGTGACTACTCATACTGACAGCAGTCTGAGAGCAGGTGTTTTGGAATCTGGTCCCCATAGTAAGCCTGTTTATAGATAGACCTTAATGAGAGTAGGTCTTTTGGAATCACGGCAGACTTACACTGTGAGTAAATCTTATGCAGTTTGGCTGCAAGAGGTGGGAAGGCACCTTGCTGAAGTAGTTTAAAAGGAAGAGACCCTAGGAGTAATTCAACTCTGTAGAAGACTGGTAGCCATTTGGCTTTCAAAATGATGGTGCACTTGTGTTCCTGAGGGTGGGGTACTGAAAGTGAATCTGTATATTTGTTTTCAGTGGACTGTAGGGTGGATGAGTTTTTAGAGGCATAGATATACCAATCCATCCATCCATTCATCCATCATGTAGATCAGTGTGTGATATACCTTTAAGAAGCTTTCCAGTGAGTCAGCACATGCATATAAGTACTGAGCATGTGCAAGCTAGAGTGCCATTTTGTAGTGAGCAGCCAGAGTGTGAGCATGCAAGTATGTAGTCAGTCAGTTAGTTAGATAGTTTGTTTAAGTTTAATGTTCCTACCATTCATGCTGATGTTTTTGTATACAATAAACTACTTAAATGAACACCCAAGCCTCAACATCTTCTTAACGCACATAAGAAAAGTGACACATCCATTCATCCGTCCATCCATTTTCAATACCCACATTATCCAGTTCAAGGTCCCCAGGGCTGAAGCCTAACCTTATTAGCCCTTAAGCAATTGACATAAGGCAGGAACCAGTCCTAGGTGATACACTACTCCACTGAAAAAAAATATAGCTAGCCAGCTAGAAAGATGCATGCATGCATACATACATACATACATACATGGACACATAGCTATATATAAACATAAAAAGACCAACAAATAATATTATTCTTTTAATTTTTATTTATATATTTTGTTAACCAGGTTTTTGGACAGACCCTATTTTCAAAAGGAACTCAGTGAGAAAAGTTTCATAACACAAGCTTAGTACAGCAAGCTTAATAGACCACTCAGTACAGTGTAGTAATAATAATAATAATATACAGCACAAGCAAATATTTGAATTTATTTATTTCTCTTTATTAACTGGGTAAGTCGGAAGATCAAAGGGCCATTTTCAACTACAACACAGGACATAGGTATTTCAGCATTTAGCAAAGACAATCTTATAGTTTACAAACTGTACACGTAGGTTTATTGTGCTACATGCATTATATGTTCATAGAGCTAATATTTTCAGCAAGCACTGATAAATGCTGACAAAACTACATGGTAGGAGCATTGTGATACATGTGAGTACAGTCAATGCATACATAAGACACATATGATACATTCATGTTAGAAATTTTACAGGTGTTAATATGTTAGATTGTGCTTCTTGAATAGTTTAGGAAACATACATCTACCCTTTCATCCTGACTCAGTAATCAGCAAACTATATGTTAAACATTATAGAGGACTCAGTTATGTAATTTCTTATTATGGCTTAAGAAGGGACTTGTCTGCCTTGTTGGTACAGTATTTGGGGTCATCAGGCATATGGTGCTGAGGTACAACATTCTAACACTAACATTTTGTTACATGAGGACTATCTAGACATGTCCATCTGACAGAGGCCTGGAAGGGAATTATGTAGTACAGGGATTTCAGAGATCTCATGTCTGCAATTTTTAGCCAAAAATCCAGTAAAAAAACAGCATGTGTCGTACAAAGAAAATAAATGTGTTGCCAAAACACGTTTTGTACTCTGTTCCGCTCTTGAGAAGAGGCAATCCATTTTGTGTGTGTGTGTGTGTGTGGGGTAAGATGGTATTAAACAGCACATTTTGCAGTAAAAGGGAAACTCCATCCACCTTAGAACTGAAAAACATTGTTTTCATTATGTCTTTATATTCTGAGATATTTTAATGCAAAATAAATAAATAAATGCAATAACCTTATATACTTTTTATTCTAGATTGGCATGTTTACCACAAAATGATCTTCATTGAGGCTGCCATAGTAACATGATCTTGTATGACCACTTTGTCTTCTGTAATTAGTAGAAACCAGGGTTTTAACTTCTAGATTATGAGTCAAATAAGCCACCAAAGTAGGCAAAGGCATTCATAATGAAGCAGTAAATGGATTGGCAGTTCAATAGGCAAGCAGTATGAGGTGTCAGTCTATCCATCGGAGAGATACCAATCGACAAGAGGATCTACCTCAGAGAGGATGGACATCCCAAACTGCACATTTAGATGAGATCTGAGAAGGAACAGGGAGATATGTGAACTCCAAAGATTCCAACATCTTCGTTAAGCAAGCTGTCTACCAATGATGATTTCAAACACCAAGCCATGCAAGGATGTCCAGTTTTCCTGTGCAGAGAAGCCAGAGTGCAACTTAAAACTCAGGAGGAATAGAAGCAGAAACAGAAGGAGGTCTACAAGCAAATCATGGCTGGAATCATGCTGGGTGAATCCGAAGATGAGCACAGCTGGTCACCTGAGGATCTGACACACATAGACAGATACCTGGCTGATCTCCAGAGAAAGAGACAGAGAAAAAAGAATGAAAAGGAGGATTAAGACAAGAGGAATCAGACTGAGATTCCAGCTATAATAAAAGGCTTCAATCCCTATCCTTATAATCAGTTTCTTACACGCTCTCACATGGAGACGTAAGTCTTGTCTTCCATTCTGTAAAGGACCCAACCCTCCTTCTTGCTCTTGAATCTCTGGAAGATAAATAGCTCCACTAACAGTAGAGCCAAGGATTTAAACCTCCACCAGTCATCAAATCAAACACACTAGAGGGCCAGATTTATTACTCAAAATATATCACATCTCAAGAATAAAGTGATACCTACACATCCTTTAAGATTAATCTGGATAAGTGGCTGGGCATCCATAAATTCATCCCTGGCCTGAATAGCCTTGCCCTTATAGAAGAAGAGGAGTATCATGAAGCAGGTTATTGGCAAGGGCCAAACAATATTATGACCTCTCTGCCTCACAATTCCTATGATTTATAGAAAATTAGTGACAGTGTACCAAGTACAGTGGACCCCCCTCCCATCTTTTATAATGTGACAAACATCAATATAAATAGATAGATAATCTGCATTACTTCCCTTTTTACATACAAAGATAAATGGTAGTGGACATTATAAACAGTAGCATAACTAGGATGGGGCAAAGAAGGCAGCTGTTCCAGGTGCAAAGTGTTAGGGGATGCCATTGGGCAATCCTGATTGCTCTTCAACAATAGTACATACTGGCTTTTAAATGTCAGTATGGCATTTGTGGCCAAAGCTGAGTGCTTTAGAACTCCATGCTACAAATGTAGCAAGCAATTTGATAAAGTTTAAAAGAAAAATATATATATATATTTTTGCTTGTTTGTTTGTTTCTTTTTTAAGGCAAATCTGAAATTTATAGTGCTGTAGCTACAAGGGTAGTATATACTGTATCAACTGCTTGCTTCAAATATAGCTACAGTTTAAACTGAAGCTTTTTTTACATAACTTAAGCACTTTAGCTCTCTGTGTTCCTATACATCAACAGTACCATCTGCTTGCTACAAATATAACAAACATTTTCTACAGTTTAAATGAAAAAAGAAATTTTGTTTCGTTTTGTAAAAGACTGATCTGAGTGTTGTATCACCACCCTCTGCAAAGCCAAATGGCTACCAATCTAATACAGAGTTCAGTTACTCTTAGGATCTCTTCTTTTCAAACTATTTTAACAAGGTACCCTCCTGCCTCTTGCATGTGTATATGGTATAAACTGTAGCATCTGCTTGCTACAACTGTAGCAAGTAGTTTGCTACAGTTTAAAATGTAGTATTGTTTTTTTTATTTTTTTTAAATAATTTAAGGGTTTTAGCCATCCATAAACTGTAGCAACTGTTTGTTACAAGTATAGATGAAAAGTAAGATGTACAAAACAGTGGTGTGACCAATACTTCTTTAGGGTTCACATCCTTAATGGTAACATCATACAGTGTACCGATAATTTATACAATTTCTTAGGTCTTTCCTGACCCTTCAAAGGTTAAGGAATGAAGGCTGGAAGCAGACCTGTACCTGCTCGAGGTGAAGTGAGAAGGAAGCAGGTATATGACTCATGTTTTGGAAATGTGATAAGACTATAGAGGTCTGAAGGTATGCACAGAACAGTGTTAAGAGAAAGTATTTGAAAAAGTTCCTGATGATACATTAAGATTTTGTGTTTATTATTACTCTAGAAGGCTCCAACTGGAGAGAAAGAAAAATTATCCAGATTTGTTTTCAGCTGTAATAAAGAGTAAAAGCCCACAACACTAAAAATGGGTGTCGTAATTTCCTAACTCATATAAAAAGAATAATCAAAACACTATGCTTGGAGACATTTAAACAGAATATAAGGAAATACACCAAAACATTGGCTCTCTTCAAGTTAGAAATAGCCTAAAGGTGACAGAGGCCATATCAAATACTGATTTGTCATACCAAGAGGGGTCTCTTTAGCATATTGTTGTAATTGTCATCTGTGTTAAGGAAGAATTAATTTAGCAGACACCCCATTTAGGTCATATTTAAAAGAGAATGTAGGTGGGATGATTTAGTACTTGTGGCTTTGTATTGTTAAATATTTTATAGCACTAATTTAATTAGTGTTGTTAAACAGTTTGTCATCCTAATTACAGAAAAAATATCTGGTGAAATAATAACAGTGCATCATTGTTATTCAGCCTTGTAGTGTAGATGGTCTTAAAATAATTCATAAAATAATGGGAAAGAATTCCCAGAACCTGATGTATTTCAAGTAAAATGTTTAGGCATATCTTCCTGCACTAACAACTCCCTGTACAGAACAGCATTCACTTTACACAAGCAAATTGGCAGCTCAGTAAAATACATTCTGAAAACTTCAAACGTTATATACTTTTACTGTAGAGAATCCATAAGCAATTAGGCATTAGTTTGCCATCTCAAGGTTTCATTACTGTGGTCTGGCTAAAAAGGTCTGGGTAGACTACCAGGTGTTCATTTAGACCAAGCAGGTTAATATTCATTCTCATGTAAATGGATTTATCACAACTGAGCAGAGTCTTCTAGCCAAGTAGGTGGACAGCTTTCATCAAACCTTTTCCCAACAGTTCTTGGAATTCATAAATTCCAACGCCCTGGATCAACTAATCCATTGTCCCACCAGGAGCTCCAATATCCTAGACCTGGTCATTACCAACATGGGAGATAAATGCTCCACACCAGTGGTCACCCACTCATTGGTCAGGTCTGACCATAAGCAAATCACCCTTGACATCCACATCCCACCCTCACCCCCCAGTAAGGAAACCTCCGTAAAAAAACTTCTCCAAAGCCAACTTCATGCTACTCCAGTCAGAAGTGACAAACTTCACAACACCCATGTAGACGGGAGCTGAAATTTCAACAGCTGAATCCTACACTAAGGCACTGTACGAGCACATCCACTTGTGCATGAATCGTGCCATCCCAAATAGAACAAGACGCTCTCCTCCAAAAAAAGCAAGCCAATCTGGTGGTCCCCTGCCATAAACAAACTATACAACAGAAGGAAGAAACTGTTGCAGAAAAGAGGAAAATCCCAGAATGCAAAAAACTCCCTTACCAGTCTCATTAAGAAGCTGAGATCCCTCATAAAATCCTCCAAAGCGAGTTATGAAAATAAAATTGCCAAAGATTCCAAAGACAACCACAAGGCATTCTACAGTTATATCAAGAATCTAAATGGCAATGCTCAGATCTGCTCTGAGCCACAACAGAATGGCATTAAATATACTGATCCCAAGGACATAGCCAATATCCTGGCAGATCGATTTAGTGCCAACTTCACCCTCCTCTCACCCCCTAAAGGGCCCATCTGAATACCAAAAAATTGCCAAATTCCGGTAATCACAGCCACACAGGTAGAAAATGCACTCTCCAAAACTAAGAATACAGCATCCATAGGACCAGATGACATCCCAGGCTGTGTACTACATGAACTACAAAATGACTGGCACCTCACCTAAGTGTCATGTTTAATCCTAGCCTCACCTCAGGCTTTGTGCCCACTGAGTGGCACACAGCTACAGTTATCCCACTCCCCAAGGGGATCCACCTTGGATCCTGGGAACTACCGTCCCATCAGTCTGACGAGCCTGATCTGCAAGGACATGGAATGCATTATCAGGGAACTTATAAATAAAGACATTGGCAACCTTCAACCACTGGACCCCATCCAGTTTGGGTTTGTGAAGGGCCAATCTTGTCTCCTGAACCTGATTGACTTCTTCAAATCAGTCTCCAGAGCTGTGGACAAGGATAAGGCAGTCCACACAGCCTATCTGGACCTCGCCAAAGCCTTCGACACTATCCCCCACTCTGGAATC
This sequence comes from Protopterus annectens, assembly GCF_019279795.1. Lineage (NCBI taxonomy): Eukaryota > Metazoa > Chordata > Ceratodontiformes > Protopteridae > Protopterus > Protopterus annectens. Next base: position 891,023,729 of record NC_056744.1, on the reverse strand, counting down.
ATAGATAAGCTTACTAAGCTGGGCATAAATCCCTGCATCACTGGATGGGTTGCCAACTGACTTACTAACAGAACCGAGACTGTAAAAGTAGCCGACTTCAAATCCAGCTCCAGAGAAGTAACAAGTGGAGTACCTCAGGGTTCAGTCCTGGGACCACTCTTGTTTGGAATCTACTTCTCTGACATACAGGCAACACTAAGGGACTCTGACTAACAAAGTTCACAGATGACTGCAAACTGGGAGCCATTATTGAATCTCCAAATGATGTGGATATTCTACAAAAGGGCCTTACAGAAACAGATGCTTGATGCCAGAGCCATGGGCTCAAGCTTAATGCCAAGAAATGTATAGTTATCCCCTTTGGGAAAAACCATGTACCCATGAATTACCACATAAGTGGCAGTACACTAAACACTGAAAGTTTGATAAGAGACTTAGGGACACAGGTGAACAGTGGTCTCACCTTCGATAACCACATTGCCACAACAGTCAGGAAATCCTTCTATGTAGCATACCTTATCACTAAAGGATTTTCATCCAGAAAAAAGGAGGTCATTGTCCCACTGTACTCATCCCTCATTAGACCCATTATAAAGTACAACGCCTCATTTGGTATGTACCTCACAAGATATCTGCAACAGCTGGAAAGGCCTCAGAAATACCTCACTAAAAGAATCACAGGCCTAAAGCAGATGCCCTATGCTGACCGTCTAAAAAAACTCCAGGTATACTCTGTGGCATATCGTCTACTCAGAGGCGAGCTCTGCTTAACATACAAGGCCATGTCAGACCCTGAGCTGTTGGACATGCTCCACTTAAAGAAATCCCAATCCCTCAGAGCCACACGCTCCAGGGATCTAAACCTTGTCATCACAATGAACAAAACATGCTGAAGGGATAGGTTCCTGACCCAGAGACTCCCCATACACTGGAATAGACTGCCCATACATGTCAAGCAGAGCGCCTCCTTGGCCCTCTTCAAAAGGAACCCTGATGATTAGATGGGAGATAGGAAATTCACCCCGTTGATCACGTCAGTCACCCTGCTAGACAGAGGTCCAGGGAAGTAAACATTGTGGGAAGAAATATCCAGGGAATTGTTATGGCTAGGCTTGTATAGGCCCTAGGGCCTAGTACCAACCTATGAACCTATGAACCTATCAGAAGAATATCTAGATGAGGAGGCAACCAGAAAATCTGAAGTATGTCTGTCTTTCATCACCACTGGTACTCCTGAGTGTTCTTCAAAATCTTTAGTCACTGCAACAGATACAGGGAGATATTACCGAACAGTAACTTCAACAGATATTTCAAGTATCTTTGGTAGCAAAAATGCCAGAACATCTGTGCTGCTCAAGAAATCTTTTCTTTTCCAGGTTCACAACTGATTTAGTCTTTGTGTATTTTGTTTTGATTTGATTGATGTGCCTTCTCACATATACACTACAATGAATGTCCACAGAATAAGATACGGGACATGAGTAATCCTCAATTATTCCAATAATCCACTTATTGATTGATTGATTGATTGATTGATTGATTGATTGATTGATTGATTTAATTCTTTATTAACCTAGTGAGCCCTACTAGGCCAGTGTCTTATTTGGAGATTTGGCCAGGGCACCAGTACGAGGAAACTTTACCAGCTCTTTTTTCAATAAGTGCAAAGGTGTATTTTAAATCCACCTGAGATACCGCCAACTCAAGCAGATTGGATCTCGGTTTAACTTTTCAACTGAAGAACAACACACTCAGGAATGCAGCATCGCCCCTTATGCTGCACTACAGTAACAGTATTAGACAAATTAAGTAAAATACCTGGTGTGTGTGAATACAACTCATAGCATTTTGATCTTGTAGCACCAGAGGTAAGTGTGCTACCTGTTGAGCCACCGTAGGGCCATAACTGTAGTTTCTCCCATAAGATTCACCTCTAGGTAAAACAATTTCTTCACTTTGCAAGTTTATCAGAAGTCTGGTTTCTGAATTCACTGTTGTTTCTGAGCCCACATTTTTATCTGGATTTTTGTTTTCATGTCTGCCAACAGTAAGTCAGATATGGACATCATCCTTTCTGACATAAGGACTATTGCAGGAGATCAGTGTCTTGTATTAATATTAATTTTGTACATAAAAAAGAAAGATGCCAGTCTTACCTTTCCTTGTATTCATCCGTTTCTTAAGAGTCTGTTCACTCCCCCTTTTAAAGGCCATTAGATGAAGTGTGAAATAGTGCAATAGTTATATGACAAATTCCATTTGTTTCATACAATTTGCAAATTCCATACTGATGAAATTAGCTCTATGATTAGAATCTACCATTTCTAGAATGGCATGCATACTAACACACTGTGTCATTTTTTTATTGCATGCATAAGAAAATTTATGGAATATGTATTTGTCAGCTTTAAATCAGTACCAAAATTAGAAACGTTTTGCTAAAGAAAGTGTCGATACAGTCAGCATGCCACATTGATCATTGTTTTTCAAACTGTTCCCATGAATGCAGGAGTGAATTTGATAACAATTTACTGTTTCTTATTCACTGTGTACCTTAACTACCTTTTCTACATTCTGAATCAAAAAACATACCCTCTGGCTAAACTCTTCATTCTGGACATTCGAGGCAAAGCCTTTTATAACATTTTCATTATTACAGAACGACCTTGTAGAAAGATTTAGGCTGTAGATCCCCACAGTATATAACCATCCAAGGCAGTTAATACTAATTTTATGTAATACAATGGCATATACAAAATATTTCAGGCCATATTTTCAGGGCATACCAATGTATACTTGACAAAATTGCAGCATTGCTAACCCAGTGTTTAATTTGCTCAGATATTTCCAAATATCTACACTTTTTTATAACAGGTAAATTGCTTAAAGTATCAAAATTAGCATGCAAATGTTCTGGTCTGAAATATCTTATGTTTGACATCTGTTGGAACATATATGATGGCAGTGATCCCATTTAATGTATTCATTGTTTTAAATATTATACCTTTATGATTCATAAACACCTTCTGCAATGGTTCACTGTCAGAATGCACATTTAACTTCTTCCCAGCCTAAATTAATTTTGTTTATATAATTTCTGCCAAGCAAGCGGTAGTCATTATTTTATATTACTGTATTTCTTTGTGTGCCCTGTAAACAACCTTTACATTGGCAACTTCCACTAAGTGTTTATGCTATCCTCTTTAAGTTTTGCTTTTCTGTACAAGATTGCAAGATAGCCAGGCTATCAAACTCTGCTGGTGTTTTTTCTAAAGCTCTTCTCCTATTTTCGATGTATAAATCAAAATTTGCAGTTTTGTCTTCGACTTACATTTACAACAGGAACGAGTTAACTTTTTTGTAAACTTAACTTCTATGCAATAAGCACCAAAGATGCTTCTTATGAAAATTGCATATTTAATGTATCCCTTGAAAATTCTGTACCATCTGCTTCAAAAAAAATGAGTGTTATGCTTTCTGTGCCATCATTTTCAGTAGCCACTTTCTGTAAATGTTTAATATTTTATTGATACAGATTCTTGTTATATGACAACTTCTACCACGTCCTTTGAGAATGGAACGTGGACGTTTCCTTTTGGAACTAGATGAATTTATATTATTCACATTTTGAAATCTGACATGTCTAGTGTATTTAAATGGTTGCCCCTTCTCGTAGTCAGACAGATCACGTACCACGTCCACGTTCCATTCTCAAAGGACGTGGCAACAATACTGACTCTACTGATTATGACACATCATCAGGGACTGACACAGAAACACAGCACACCATGGAGTCTCCCACACCTAAACGTAAAAACTACACATCCCCTTTAGGCAACACAGAGGGAGGAGAGGTGGCAGGAAACACAAGAAGGGTTACAAGTCTACAAAATTTGATGGAAGTACTAACGAACAAGTAAACAATGTTTGTAATATCTCTAATACTGTATTAACATCAGAACAAATATCTTTATTGAATAAAGGATTATCTTTTATCCCGGGTTTTTTTGTTCCTGAGGACACCTTTGCACAAGACTTATTTACATTCTGTAGACTCATTAACCTTAAATTGTTTTTCCAGGATAAGGGGGAAGAGGAACAGCAACAGATGGATACTTTTAAATATCATGCTTCATCATTTACACCTCCTATGCATCCCTCTGTAAGCCTTTTTTTACGTAGTGTACTCAGTGATTTACATTTCCAGTATAACTCTTGTCAACCAATGCCTAATAATATGACAGATAGCGATATATCTTGTTTAGATGAATTAACACGAAATAAAGATTTGGTCATTCTTCATGCAGACAAGGGTGGAGCGGTGGTGGTGATGGATTGGAGTTATTACGACATCGAGGCTCACAAACAATTGGGTGATGCCCGATATTATACTAAAATGCCACTTGACCCCACACCGGTGTTTAAACAACAAATTAATGATTTTCTACATTCTGCGGTTGACAATGGGATTATAACTATTAATACATCAAGTCATTTAACTATCACTGACCCTGCCAGACAATTCATCTATTTTCTGCCAAAGATACATAAGGACCTTTTACATCCACCAGGTAGGCCCATTGTGTCGGGCATAGGATCACTTACTGAGCCGCTTTCTGAATTTTTGACCAGGTATTTAAAACCATTACTACCATGGGTTAGATCTAGGATACAGGATACCACCCAATTCTTGAGTATTGTTAATGACATGCAGTTAGAGCAGGATTGGTGGCTATGCACATTAGATGTAAGCTCACTATATACTAACATCCCTCATTGGGCTGGTCTTGATGCTATTGAATATTGGCTTTATAAGTCCAATATGTATCAACCTGGTTTCAACACTTTTCTGATAAATTTGACTGAGCATGTACTTACCAAAAATGTCTTTTTCTATGATCAGGAATGTTATTTACAGATCAGAGGTACAGCAATGGGGGCTTCTTTTGCCCCCATTTATGCTGATCTATTCATGGCCTATATTGAGGAAATCATGATCTATGATGATACTCACAATTTGTATTTGCCTGATATTGACATTTGGCGGAGATATTTGGATGATTGCTGGATGGTGTGGAGATCAGATATCGCATATCTTCGTGAATTTATGGAATATTTAAATAATAATAAATGGGGAATTCAGTTTACTATTACTCATGACCAAAAATCCATAACGTTTTTGGATGTTTTGGTAACAAAAAATCAGGATAATACCCTGAACACTGAAGTTTACAGGAAGTTTCCCCAATACAACACCTTACTCCATGCCTCCAGCTTTCATCCAAAACATATCGCCAAAAACATTCCGAAATCACAATTTATTAGAATCAGACGTAATTGCTCGGATGAAGTTAGTTTCAAACATCATGCTCAGGATCTACATAATAGATTCATAAACAGAGGTTACAGTTCAGGGTATGTTACTATGGCCCAAAATTATGCTAAGGGTCTACATAGAGAAAATCTATTGACATATAAAAGGAAACCTTTGTCTCAAAACATATTACGTTTTACTACTACATTTGGCAGAAACACTAATAGATTCATGGATATTATCAAGGATAATTGGAATATATTGAAAGCGGATGGCAAGATCCAAACATTCATTCCCAATACATGTTCTTTTTCTTTTCGTAAAGGAAAAAAATCTAGCAGGATATTTTAATCACTATAAACATCATTCTGAGTCTACTCTACCTCAGTTATATCAAACCACCATTTTGGGCGATAGATTGATTGGCTGTTTCCCTTGTGGTCATTGTGTTAACTGTAAATATATTTTGAAGTCCAAGGAATTCAGTAGTAGAAATAGCAGTACTGTTTTCGACATTCGATTTTTTGCAAATTGTAACACTGATTGGGCTATTTATATGGCTTGTTGTAGTTGCCATTCATTTTATATAGGTCAGACCTCTCGACCCTTCAGGTTACATATGTCAGAACATTTGAGTGACATTAAATGTAAAAGAACTACCAATGCCCTATATAAACACACACTTACACACCAAACAGCTCAATTCCACTTCATTATTATTGATAAACTCATTGGTGATCGAACTCATAAATTTGGCTGGCATAAGAGACTTGATGCAAGGGAAAAGAAATGGATCACCAAACTTGGTGCCCTATTTAATCCAGGGCTTAGTGAATATTTATGAGAGAGAAAAAATATTTGTTATGGTGCATATTGTTTAACATTACATAAATATTCATGAGTTTACTAATTGGATATGCATTTGTCAACCAATCAATTGTCTTTACTTATTATATAAGACTTGCTTTTGATTAAGCTTTTTTGTAATACACTGAAGAAGGCCAGGATAAACCTCGGCCGAAACCGGCCTGTCTAATAAGCTTTCTATGAAGTCTTAGTAGTTTTTAATAAACTACTATTTATATCATGGCTCACTTGTTGCTGGCTCTGTTTTTTACTCTTTAGTCCTGATTTCTGCCGTGCAACTCCCTACGTGCAGGGGAACCTTGTCTTTGATATATGTAGCTCAGATTGCCATACAAATGCTACAACTGCAAAGATGTGCAGAGTTCTGTTTCATAACATATGACAATTACATATACATGCTCCAGACATAGAGATTAACACAATGCTGACTGTCCAGGGTGTATTAATGTCTTTTTTCTCCATTCAAACTCCTGCACTGGAAAAGTCTTATAAACAATCTTTTCATCAATGTGTGAATCACCAAATGATAATACATATTATATTACCTTAGTTGCATCAGAAAGCTAGTGCTATTCATACGGGTAAAATACAACAACTACAACAAATACAAGACTGTGTCTAATTCTTGTAAAAGTTTACATTAACATTATTTACACTGGGTATATTTCATGATATTGCATGATTATGGACCCCATTCCAGCTACTTCTTCCTTTTACTGATTGAATAAAGTTTTTTTTCTTTTTCTTGTACATTGATTCTTAGATTTTACTTCTTAGATTTTAATGTATCATATAGGATATAATCCATTTCTAAATTCTCATCTAGCTTTTCTCCTTCAGCCTCTGTTTCATACTGGCGCTGCCCAGCTGGACTGGCCTCATTCTCAAGGTGTGCTCATAAATCAATGCATTCAAACATAAACAATACACTGAAGGATACACAGGGTAGTTGCTCTGAAGAAGAGCATGACAAATGTATTCCTTGTAAAAAAACTCCTACCAGAATTTCCTATCACTCTACAGGCAGTATCTGGGTACTATGTTACTGTACATGAAGTGGCCAGGTGACAAAATGTTATGAATGGTACATCACTAAACCAAGTCCCTGAGGCATATCTACTCTTTATAGTGTCATTATCACATTGGTGAAAAATTCGCTCTTCTTTTGTACAAAATACAATTCCATTAGCAAGATAAATGCCTTAGCTTAGCTTTGAAATGGGAGGACACCTTTTCATTTGCAGACAATGGATGTAAAACAATAAGTGAGAAGGTCACTGAAAAATCAATCAGTAAAAACAAAATGAAAACTTCAGCAAAGCTAGAACTTCCACTGAGTAACCTCCCAAACCTCTTGTAATTGAGGCACATGGGATATATACAAATGACCCTTATGAACATCAGGCATTTCAGCTAATTGGCTATTCTGAATGCCCATGACTTGTTTCAAACACTTTTTTCCACATTTAATAATTTAAATAGACGATATCATGATTCAGAGCATATCTAACATACACTGTAAGTTATTCATTTCAGTAACGATTTTCTGCAAAAATAAAACACTTTTGTTTGTATAAATTCTGACAATATTTTTATAAAAGTAAGTCTTCAGTACTAAACTAGCTTTCTTGGAAGTAATACAGTGCACTTTGCATTTACAAAACCCGCCATGTTTAGATCATTGCTAGTAAAACCAAGCATAATAGCTCTGTAAAATATTTATTACTCTATTTAGTATATTCTAAATGTGGATGTGATATTATCAACTAAACTTTGAAAGAAAAAATAGATCATTCAAAGATGTAGAAAACACCAGTAGTGATTTTTAAATCAGAGTACATTTTATGAATGATTTTCTAATGCCCATTTGGGGAATGTTTCCTCCTACAATTCAGTTCATCTGATGCAAATATGACAGTAAAATATGTTTCACAAAAAATATGTGAATCTTCCATCAAGCAAGATATTAAGAAAAGTAATACCTTTGAATTTAGCTAACTGGATGGGTCAGATGCATTCTGGTCAGTCTTGGAAATGTCAGCATTTCAGAGGATCTGATAAATTAATCACGACGCATGAGCTGTACACTGAACTTCTCCAGCTTATATGGAATTCAGTTTGAACTTTACTTGCAGTTGTCATTCATGTTACTATATGGAAGAAAGGCTAAAAACTACTAACATGTCCTGTCTTTGTATTAGAATGATGAGCAAATATGATGCATTTTAAAATATCAGATTGTTACATATATCACAAAGCATTTCTCCTAGTTCATAATTTCAGCGTGGATCATGGATAATAAAGGTCACTTAAAATAGTATTTGAGATACTGCAAACATGGCTAAACAGTTCAGCTGAACTCAAGAAGGACAAAATGCATGCTGGTTCACCCTAATTTAGTCCTAACTACTTACTACACCCACCTAAAATAACTGATAATGACAAAATCTGTCTCTGAAACTAGTCCAGCCATTTAAGCTATTAAGACTCAAACTGGATCAGGCATTATAGACAAGTTCATTAATTTAGGTATGAACTCTTTTATCACTCACTAGATAGCCAACTGGCTCACTGATAGGACCCAGGATGTCAAAATTGGTGAGGCCACCTCCAACAAGAGGCAAGTCACTAACGGAATCCCCCAGGGCTCAGTACTGGGCCTTCTCCTTTTTGGCATCTATTTCTCTAAAATGGAAGCAAATGCTGAAGGTTCACAGCTGACTAAGTTTGCAGATGGTTGCAAGCTGGTGGTTATCATAGACTCCACTGCAGTCACTAGCATTCTTCAAGAAGGCCTATCTCTGACTAACAAATGATGCCAAAGCTATGATCTTAAACTCAGTGCTAAGAAATACATAATTGTACCCTTTGGGAAGTCAACCATCCTGACTAATTACTATGTTGATAATACACCCCTAAGAGTCGACCCAGTGGTCAGGGATCTGAGTATGCACATAGACAGTGGCCTTACTTTCGACCACCATGTGGCCACAGTGGTGAGAAAATCCTTTTATGTTGCACAACTTATAAGTAAGGGCATGGCATCCATGTCCAAAGAGGTCATTATCCACCACACTCTGCCCTTAAAAGACAAAACATAAAGAACAATGCTCCCTTCGGTATGTACCTGACCAGGCATATGCAGCAACTAGAGTAACCTCAAAGGTTCCTTACTAATAGAATACAAGGCATAACAATCTTTCCTTATGCAGAGCATCTTAAAGATCTTTCCCTGTACTCAGCCTCCTATAGATTGCTGAGGGCTGATCTATGTCAGGCATACAAGGCATTCACAAAATCCACACTTATGAAGCTCTTGCATATTCATAAGTCAAACAGTACCAGAAATACAAGATCTAAGAACCTGAATTTCATCTGTAACTTAAACAGAAAATGTCACAGAAACAGACATGTCCCAGAGAATGCCCCTCCTGTGAAACAGGCTTACCATTCATGTGAAACTGAGTTTGTCTATTACCCAGTTTAAGCACAGCCTAGATCAGTGGATGGGGAATAGGAAATTTACCCCGAGCCTGGCACCCATGTCCATTCTGGACAAAGGTAGCTTATAAATGTCTGGTCATCAGTATCCTGTTTGGATACAGGACCTCATTATTCTTTCAGGAAATTTGTCTAGGCTTAGAAAGGCCCCCTGGATTATTAGCCTAGTAACAATCTATGAATCTATGAATCTATACCATATTGAAGTTTAAATGTCATACAACTATTGCCCGTTAAATCAACTGCAAACTGGTCTCCCTATACCATGCTTGACAATTCTTTTTTCCACAGCCTCTGCCTTCCTTATTGCAATCCTATTTTACTTCTCCATGATTTTATAAACCCATTTCTCACTCTCACATAAACTCAGATAAACATTTCTCACTATACTTCAGTTCATTTTGAAGAAAAAAAGATCACTGCCTTTCTTAAAAGTAAAACAGCTGCTTAGAATTTGCAAACAATTATTCTGCATGCTGAAGATTGCTCACTCACTACTCTATTGTCCAAATAATTATGCCTCCACTCCAACCACTTAAGTGATACAACCCAACCAATCTTCTAGAAT